>NC_047103.1:128659395-128847951 GCF_902500255.1 Thalassophryne amazonica | reverse complement strand
CCTTTATAATTATGTGAGCAGTTTCAATACGGCCACCTGTGCACTAATCATGGTGTCTAATCAGCATCTTGATATGGCACACCTGCGAGGTGGATGGATTATCTCAGGAAAGGAGAAGTGCTCACTATCACAGATTTAGACTGGTTTGTGAAACAATATTTGAGGGAAATGGTGATACTGTGTAGTGGAAAAAGTTTTAGATCTTTGAGTTCATCTCATACAAAATGGGAGCAAAAACCAAAAGTGTTGCGTTATATTTTTGTGGAGTGTGTACACACAACACACACACACACACACACACACACACACACCACACACACACCACACACACACACACACACACACACAACACACACACACACACACACACACACACAGAGAGACAGAGAGATACAGATATAGCTAGATAGACATATAGATGAGTATAGAGCTCTATATCAATATAGAGACAGAGATAGAGATAGATATAGCTAGAGATAGATATGGAATTGAAATAGATACAGATAGCTAGCGATAGATATCTATAGCTAGGATAGATATAGAGATGGAAATAGAGATATAAATAGAGATACAGAGATGATAGAGATAGGGAGATAGGGATAGATATAGATATAGGCATAATGATAAAGGTATACAGATAGCAATAAGGTAGAGGTATAGATATAGAGATAGCGATTTAGAGATAGATGGAGATATAGAGATACAGGATATGATCGATGGTATAGCAATATACAGAGATAGCGATAAAGATAGAGGTATAGAGACAGAGATAGGTATAGAGATAGCAATATAGGTAGAGAAGATACAGCAAAAAATTTAGAGATATAGATTTAGAGATAGCAGAGAGTATAGTTATAAGCAATAAAGAAAGGCAGATATGATAGAGATGATATAGAAATAGAGATAGATATAGATTTAGAGATAGATAGCGATATAGAGGGTTATGGATATAATTAATCAAATCAAATCAATTTTATTTATAGCGCCAAATTACAACAAACAGTTGCCCCAAGGCGCTTTATATTGTAAGGCAAGCCATACAATAATTACGGAAAAACCCCAACGGTCAAAACGACCCCGTGAGCAAGCACTTGGCAACAGTGGGAAGGAAAAACTCCCTTTAAACCAGGAAAAACCTCCAGCAGAACCAGGCTCAGGAGGGGCAGTCTTCTGCTGGGACTGGTTGGGGCTGAGGAGGAACCGGAAAAAAGACATGGTGGAGGGGAGCAGAGATCAATCACTAATGATTAATGCAGAGTGGTGCATACAGAGCAAAAGAGAAAGAACACTCAATGCATTATGGGAACCCCCCAGCAGTCTAAGTCTATAGCAGCATAAACTAAGGGATGGTTCAGGGTCACCTGATCCAGCCCTAACTATAAGCTTTAGCAAAAAGGAAAGTTTTAAGCCTAATCTTAAAAGTAGAGAGGTGTCTTCTCCCTACCGAATTGGGAGCTGGTTCCACAGGAGAGGAGCCTGAAAGCTGAAGGCTCTGCCTCCCATTCTATTCTTACAAACCCTAGGAACTACAAGTAAGCCTGCAGTCTGAGAGCGAAGCGCTCTATTGGGGTGATATGGTACTATGAGGTCCCTAAGGTAAGAAGGGACCTGACTATTCAAAACCTTATAAGTAAGAAGAATTTCAATTCTATTCTAGATTAACAGGAAGCCAATGAGAGAGCCAATATGGGTGAGATATGCTCTCTCCTTCTAGTCCCCGTCAGTACTCTAGCTGCAGCATTTTGAATTAACTGAAGGCTTTTCAGGGAACTTTAGGACAACCTGATAATAATGAATTACAATAGTCCAGCCTAGAGGAAATAAATGCATGAATTAGTTTTTCAGCATCACTCTGAGACAAGACCTTTCTAATTTTAGAGATATTGCGTAAATGCAAAAAAGCAGTCTTACATTTTGTTTAATATGCGCTTTGAATGACATATCCTGATCAAAAATGACTCCAAGATTTCTCACAGTATTACTAGAGGTCAGGGTAATGCCATCCAGAGTAAGGATCTGGTTAGACACCATTTCTAAGATTTGTGGGGCCAAGTACAATAACTTCAGTTTTATCTGAGTTTAAAAGCAGGAAATTAGAGGTCATCCATGTCCTTATGTCTGTAAGACAATCCTGCAGTTTAGCTAATTGGTGTGTGTCCTATGGCTTCATGGATAGATAAAGCTGGGTATCATCTGCGTAACAATGAAAATTTAAGCAATGCCGTCTAATAATACTGCCTAAGGGAAGCATGTATAAAGTGAATAAAATTGGCCCTAGCACAGAACCTTGTGGAACTCCATAATTAACCTTAGTCTGCGAAGAAGATTCCCCATTTACATGAACAAATTGTAATCTATTAGATAAATATGATTCAAACCACCGCAGCGCAGTGCCTTTAATACCTATGGCATGCTCTAATCTCTGTAATAAAATTTGATGGTCAACAGTATCAAAAGCAGCACTGAGGTCTAACAGAACAAGCACAGAGATGATCCACTGTCTGAGGCCATAAGAAGATCATTTGTAACCTTCACTAATGCTGTTTCTGTACTATGATGAATTCTAAAACCTGACTGAAACTCTTCGAATAGACCATTCCTCTGCAGATGATCAGTTAGCTGTTTAACAACTACCCTTTCAAGAATTTTTGAGAAAAAGGAAGGTTGGAGATTGGCCTATAATTAGCTAAGATAGCTGGGTCAAGTGATGGCTTTTTAAGTAATGGTTTAATTACTGCCACCTTAAAAGCCTGTGGTACATAGCCAAGTAATAAAGATAGATTGATCATATTTAAGATCGAAGCATTAAATAATGGTAGGGCTTCCTGGCCTGGTAGGAATGGGGTCTAATAGACATGTTGATGGTTTGGATGAAGTAACTAATGAAAATAACTCAGACAGAACAATCTGAGAGAAGAGTCTAACCAAATCACTGAAAGCAGCCAAAGATAACGATACGTCTTTGGGATGGTTATGAATAATTTTTTCTCTAATAGTTAAAATTTATTAGCAAAGAAAGTCATGACGTCATTACTAGTTAAAGTTAAAGGAATACTCGGCTCAATAGAGCTCTGACTCTTTGTCAGCCTGGCTACAGTGCTGAAAAGAAACCTGGGGTTGTTCTTATTTTCTTCAATTAGTGATGAGTAGTAAGATGTCCTAGCTTTACGGAGGGCTTTTTTATAGAGCAACAGACTCTTTTTCCAGGCTAAGTGAAGATCTTCTAAATTAGTGAGACGCCATTTCCTCTCCAACTTACGGGTTATCTGCTTTAAGCTGCCGAGTTTGCGAGTTATACCACGGAGTCAGGCACTTCTGATTTAAAGCTCTCTTTTTCAGAGGAGCTACAGCATCCAAAGTTGTCTTCAATGAGGATGTAAAACTATTGACGAGATACTCTATCTCACTTACAGAGTTTAGGTAGCTACTCTGCACTGTGTTGGTATATGGAGCGCCTTGGGGCAACTGTTTGTTGTGATTTGGCGCTATACAAGAAAAAAGTTGATTGATTGATTGATATGGCATTAGAGAACATAAAGAAGGAATCATATCCTTAAACCTAGTTACAGCGCTTTCTGAAAGACTTCTAGTGTAATGAAACTTATTCCCCACTGCTGGGTAGTCCATCAGAGTAAATGTAAATGTTATTAAGAAATGATCAGACAGAAGGGAGTTTTCAGGGAATACTGTTAAGTCTTCAATTTCCATACCATAAGTCAGAACAAGATCTAAGATATGATTAAAGTGGTGGGTGGACTCATTTACATTTTGAGCAAAGCCAATTGAGTCTAATAATGCAGTGTTGAGGCTGTCATTCTCAGCATCTGTGTGGATGTTAAAACGCCCACTATAATTATCTTATCTGAGCTAAGCACTAAGTCTGACAAAAGTTCTGAAAATTCACAGAGAAACTCACAGTAACGACCAGGAGGACGATAGATAACAACAAATAAAACTGGTTTTTGGGACTTCCAATTTGTGGACAAGACTAAGAGTCAAGCTTTCAAATGAATTAAAGCTCTGTCTGGGTTTTTGATTAATTAATAAGCTGGAATGGAAGATTGCTGCTAATCCTCCGCCTCGGCCCATGCTACGAGCGTTCTGGCAGTTAGTGTGACTCGGGGGTTGACTCATTTAAACTAACAATCATCCTGCTGTAACCAGGTTTCTGTAAGGCAGAATAAATCAATATGTTGATCAATTATTATCATTTCCTAACAGGGACTTAGAAGAGAGAGACCTAATGTTTAATAGACCACATTTAACTGTTTTAGTCTGTGGTGCAGTTGAAGGTGCTATATTATTTTTTCTTTTTGAATTTTATGCTTAAATAGATTTTTGCTGGTTATTGGTAGTCTGGGAGCAGGCACCGTCTCTACGGGGGGGGTAATGAGGGGATGGCAGGGGGAGAGAAGCTGCAGAGAGGTGTGTAAGACTACAACTCTGCTTCCTGGTCCCAACCCTGGATAGTCACGGTTTGGAGGATTTAAGAAAATTGGCCAGATTTCTAGAAATGAGAGCTGCTCCATCCAAAGTGGGATGGATGCCGTCTCTCCTAACAAGACCAGGTTTTCCCCAGAAGCTTTGCCAATTATCTATGAAGCCCACCTCATTTTTTGGACACCACTCAGACAGCCAGCAATTCAAGAGAACATGCGGCTAAACATGTCACTCCCGGTCCGATTGGGGAGGGGCCCAGAGAAAACTACAGAGTCCGACATTGTTTTTGCAAAGTTACACACCGATTCAATGTTAATTTTAGTGACCTCCGATTGGCGTAACCGCGTGTCATTACTGCCGACGTGAATTACAATCTTACCAAATTTACGCTTAGCTTAGCCCAGTTTCAAATATCCTTCAATGTCGCCTGCTCTGGCCCCGGAAGACAATTGACTATGGTTGCTGGTGTCGCTAACTTCACATTTCTCAAAACAGAGTCGCCAATAACCAGAGTTTGCTCCTCGGCGGTGTGTCGCCGAGTGGGGAAAAACGGTTAGAAATGTGAACGGGTTGGTGGTGTACACGGGGCTTTTGTTTAGGGCTACGCTTCCTCCTCACAGTCACCCAGTCAGCCTGCTTTCCCGGCTGCTCGGGATCTGCCAGAGGAAACTAACGGCGGCTAAGCTACCTTGGTCCGCACCGACTACAGGGGCTGTAGAATTTTCCACGGTGCGGAGCCGAGTCTCCAATTCGCCCAGCCTGGCCTCCAAAGCTACGAATAAGCTACACTTATTACAAGTACCATTACTGCTAAAGGAGACCGGGAATAACTAAACATTTCACACCCAGAGCAGAAAAGTGCAGGAGACAGGAGAAGCCGCCATGCTAAACCGGCTAAGAGCTAGTAGCTGCGCTAAGCTAGCGGATTCCTAAAAACACGCAAAGTTAATAACGTGTAAATAATTTAGAGGTGATTCAGCAGAGGGAGTGCTTTAGTTAAGGCACGTGAAGATAACACTGTGAAGCAAATCGTTATCTAGGTAACTAGATCAATCTAACTGCTCAGATTAAACAGCTAACAGATACAGCAAAACACCGCTGTGCTCCGGAACAGGAAGTGATACAATACCGCAGTGAGAGGCAAGCCTCTACTGGTGGCTGGCTATATATCTCTAGGTGTAGAGATATATAGAGAGAGCAATAAACAGATAGTGAGATAGATATCTGAAGAGATAGAGAAACAGGTATAGAGATATAGATAGATATGAAGATAGATATAGAGATAGCAATAGAGATATCGATAGAGACAGCAATAAACAGATATAGAGATATAGAGATGTAGATAGATATATAGATGTAGAGACAGAGATATAGCAATATTAAGATATGGATATAGATATAAATATACAAATAGGTATAGAGGTGTAATCATAAAGATATAGAGTTAGAGATATAGATATATATGGATGTAGAGATATAGATGCAGATAGCGATATATAGATATAGATATATAAAGATAGCTATAGAGACATCAAGATAAACTGAGATATATATAGAGATAGTTATAGAGATAGAGATAGCAATAAAGATAGAGATATAGAGCTATTGGGATATATATATATATAGAGATATAGGGATAGCAATATAAAGGTAGATAGATATAGAGATAGATCAGATATGGAAATAGATATAGAGATATACAGGTAACAATAGCAACAGACATATAGAGATACATATAAAGAAATAGCAGTGGTGGGAGCAGCTAACCAAAAAGTTAGCTTCGATAACCGTTGAGATAACTAAAAAGTTATCTTTTATGACGATAAACCGATAAACTGCTAAAAAATTTATCTTTATTACAGATAACCGATAACTATTAGTATTGATTTGGATGCGGCCACATCAGACTACACTGTTGGCTTCTGATAAACCAGTTTCACTTTAAGCGCCGCAGGGGCTTCTGAGTAAATTCAAGGATCACAAACACAAAGAACACACAAAAAATGAATAAATAAAAAATAAAACCCCAAACACTGTCATCATCTTTCAAAGCAGTAACACACAGTATAAGAAGTCACATCTTATCTCGGTATTAGATATACCGTCATTTACGAACTAAAAAGCTGCCACTTTTTTCACATGCTTTGAACCCTGTGGCTTAAACAACCGAAATACATCCATTTATGCATTGAGTGGCAGAGTAAGAGACACGTAGTAAATATAAATTCTTACCTGTTAGTTCAGTGGGATTCATTTGAGTAAATAATTCACGTTTTAAATCCAAAAGAATGCCTAAACGTGAAGAAAAGTCCCTCCCTCTGTACCAGAGGTGAGACAAAGTCACCATCAAGTCACTCTCAAGTCATGAATCAGCAAGTCCCAAGTCAAGTCTCAAGTCATAATTAAACCAATTGTTTGCAAGCTGACTTGAGACTTGACTTGGGACATGCAGATTGATGACTTGAGAATGACTTGACAGTGACTTTTGTCCCACCTCTGCTCTGTACACACAGTTATGCCATGAGAGCTCCTCTCCTTCACGGAGTCTTGGCAATTAATTACAGCCACAAAAAAATAAAATAATGTTAAAATTAGACTGTTTGTTTTTGTCACTGTAACGTGCAAAGTGAACCTAAACTACACTACCCACAATGCTCCCTGCGTCGACCCGCCAATCACGTTTTGCACTTAATTGATGACGTCATCAGCAAGCGACAGGCAGCCAGTCTGCTCCGTGGCTAGAAACACACAACAAACGGACTAAAATGTTTGATTTTAGGATTTACAAACATTTTTGACCATTAAACTTTACCAACAAAGAAAATGTTATCGGACTGAAAGTTACCGAAACTAAATTTATCAGAAGATAATTGGTCTGATGATGGTTTTAAAACCTATCTGAAAAGCTAATCCGGTAGCAAAAAACATTAGCTTCGATAATTATCTGCTATCAGGATTATCTGAACTGTGCCCACCACTGAGAAATAGAGACAGAGACAGAGATAGATTATATAGATACAGAGCTATGGAGATATAGCAATAGAAATATAGAGATATAGAAATATAGACACAGATCTAAAGATAGAGATAGATTTAGAGATAGAGATCAACATAGAGATAGATTTAGAGATACAGAAATGGATAGAAAGAGATAGATATAGATTTAGAGATATAGAGAGAGTTATAGATATAGATATGATATGAGATTTATTGCTGTCATTACACGAGTGCAACAACAAAATTACGTTTACACTCCAATTACCTCAGACAAGCTACAGCAATTAATCCACAATTATTACTTGTTTACCATAATAATGGCACACATCAGAATTAAAGTCATCCGAACTGAAGCAAAGTGGATGAAGGCTGCAGCGGGAGGGGCCTGCGCCGCCCAGCTTGGGGGGTTGAAGGATGCAGCAGTAAAAACCGTGCTGCCTTCGAGGTGGCAGGGAAGAAGCCAGGGTGAGGGGAGTGGAGAGACATGGGGGAGATAGAGATATAGAGATAGACAGAGATATAGAAATAGATATAGAGATAGATACAGAGATATAGAGTTCGATAGAGAAATAGCAATAGAGGTATAGAGATAGATAGAGATAGCAATAAACAGAGATAGATATATAGAAATAGCTATATATACACACATACAGATACAGAGATAGATATCTAGAGGGTTATGGATATAATTAGAAAGATATATAATATTGAGATATTGGGATATGGAGATAGATATAGAGATTATACATAGAGCTGTAAACAGAGATACAGAGATAGATATAATAAACCATCAGCTCCCTCATCAAGAAGGCCCAGCAGAGGATGTACTTCCTGCGGCAGCTGAAGAAGGCCAAGTTGCCTGTCCAGCTGATGGTGCAGTTCTACACGGCCAGCATCAAGTCCATCCTCTGCTCCTCCATCACGGTGTGGTACGCCGGGGCCACAGCCAGGGACAGACACAGACTGCAGCGCATTGTGGCCTCTGCTGAGGTGATCGGCTGTAGCCTTCCATCTCTCCACGACCTGCACGTCTCCAGGCTCTGGCCGAGCAGGTCGGAGATCACAGCTGACCCTTCTCACCCTGCACACAGTCTATTCAAACCACTCCCCTCGGGCAGGAGGCTACGGCCCATCCGGACCATAACCTCCCGCCATAAGAACAGTTTCTTCCCCTCTGCCGTTAGACTCATGAAACACCTCATACTCAGTCACCTTAAGCTTAACTCTGTCACTTTATCATTTATCACGGGTCACTTTAGACAATGTACTTTGGTTTTTAATTGCACTCCTCCCACTGCCACTGTTTTTTCTGTTTCCTGTTTTTTCTGTTGCACACAGCCTTTCATATTTCTTTTTTCATCTTATATTTATCTTATTTTGACACATATGTATATTTTATCTTAGCATTTCTCTTCTTAATGTTGCACCATTGTACCAAAGCAAATTCCTAGTCTGTTAATCCTGTTCACTGGCAATGGCAATAAACTTCTTCTGATTCTGATTCTAAATATATGTAGATGTAGGGATAACACCATAGAAATATAAAGATAGATGGATAGATATAGAGATAGTTATAGAGGTACAGGGATAGAGATTGTAAAAGAGATATTGGGATATAGAGATAGATATAGTGTATAGAGTAGATAGAGAGATAGCGGTATAGAGATAGCGATAGCAATAAACAGAGATATAGAAATACCTATATATAGATACAGAGATAGATACACAGAGATATAGAGATGTACATAGAGATAATTATAGATGTGTAAACAGAGATATAGAGATAGATATATATGGAATAGAGATACAGAGACCGAGATATAGAGGTAGTTATAGAGGTATTGGGATATATATATATATATATATATATTATATATATATATATAATGAGAGAGAGAGAGAGAGAGAGAGAGAGAGAGAGAGAGAGAGAGATGTAGAGATGGACAGAGGTAGATATAGAGATATAGATGTAGAGATAGTTATATAGAGATTTAGAGGTAGATATATAAAGAGATAGAAACAGAGGCATACATAGAGATACAGAGGTAGAGATAGCAAACTAGAGATAGACAGAGATACAGATAGATAGATATAGATATACAGAGATTGAGACAGAGATAGTGATATATATAGACATAAAGATATAAAGATAGAGATAGCGATAGATATAGAGATATAGAGAGATAGAGATATAGATATAGGGATAGAGTTGCAGATATAGATCAAATTAGATAGACAGATAGATAGAACAAAAATATAGATAGCGATATACAGACAGAGATAGACATAAAGAGAGATAGATATAGAGATAGCGATAAAGACAGCATTATAGATACATATATACAGCTATATAGATAGATATAGACAGATAGATAGATAGACAGACAGATATATACACACACACACACCACACACACACCACACACACACACACCACACACACACACACAGGACAAACATATAAATGCTACACTTTGTTTTGCTCTCATTGTTGATGATCTCAAACATTTTCTATATAAATAACATATTTTTCTGTCAAATATTGTTCACAAAATCTGTCTAAATCTGTGTTGGTGAGCTCTTCTGCTTTGCTGAGATAATGCATCCCACTCATAGGTGTGGCATATGAAGATGCTGAGTAGACAGCATGATTATTCCACAGATGTGCGCTTAGGTTGCCACAATAAATAAATGTTCAGGTTTATCACCACAGCACAATGCCAACAGATGTTGCCGTTTGAGGGAGCATGCTGACTGCAGGAATGTCCACCAGAGCTGTTGCCTGTGAACTGAATGTTCATTTCTCTACCATAAGCCGTCTCCAATGGCGTTTGAGAGAGTCTAGCAGTACATCCAACTGGCCTTAGCCATAGACCACATGTAACCACACCAGCTCAGGACTTCCACATCCAGCATGTTCACCTCCAAGATCATATGAGACCAGCCACCCTGACAGTTGCTGCAACAATCGGTTTGTAGAACCAATCAAACCGTCTCAGGGAAGCTCATCTACATGCTCATCAGCCTCACGAGGGTCTCGACCTGACTACAGTTTGTCGTTGTAACAGACTTGAGAGGGAAAATGCTCACATTCGATGGTATCTGGCTGCTGATCAACTCTATGCGATGGAGATGTGTTGAACTGCGTGAGGCAAATGGTGGTCACACCACATACTGACTGCTTTTCAGACCCCCACAGATCCCCCCCCCCCCCCAACAACAAAGCAAAACTGCACATTTCAGAGTGGCCTTTTATTGTGGCCAGCCTAAGGCACACCTGTGCAACAGTCATGCTGTCTAATCAGCATTTTGATATGCCACACCTGTGAGGTGGGACAGATTATCTCAGCAAATAAGAAGTGCTCACTAACACAGATTTAGACAGATTTGTCACAGAGAAGGACTGATGAAGAAGATTAAGTTATTTAATGTGTGCAATGTTTTAATGACTGTTTTATCAGTGGTTTTATCAAATCTGTGCACACATTTTGCATTGTGGCTTTGTATGGTGGTCTTTCAGTGTCGTACGAACAGGCTGACAAAACTGGTTAAAGTGACAAGTAAGATGATTGGGGTTTAGCAAAACCCAACTGCAGAGCATTTACAGTCAGCATTTGACCAGTGAAGCTCAACATATACTTCACAGTCCTGACCATCCACTTTTTAAGGAGTTTAATCTCTTCCCTTCTGGCTCTCCTTGTGGAATGACTAGAACAAAACAAAGAATGCCAGTTTATTTCTGTGGCCTTTAAGATGCTTACTTATTTTACATGTGTCTTTGCATAACAGTTGAATTTTTAGATTGCATATTATTTTATATATTTATTTTTATTTATTTATTTGTTGCCATGATACAGCACTTGATCACAAGAAGACATAAAGTGGTATGCAATGGTCCAAAGACGACTTCCAAAGATACTCCCATCAATGGCAAAACCACTAGGAGAAGGGTGTGAGAGAGTAGGGACCCTGACAAATCGCACATAGTCAGCTGCTTCTGTATGAATTTTGCTGACACTCTCCACTTGCACACATCCTCATTTAAAAAAGACCCTGTGCTAATCCCCAAGGCCTTCGCAAGTTCTTCTTTGGTGACACGAAGGTCATCCATGACCAAAGTCTGTATTCTGTCAATCACTTGGTCATTTCGGCTTGTGGATAGCCTCAAGTCGTTCCGCCATGGAAATCCGAGCAGAGGCGCAGTAGATGTCTGCACTCTGCATAAAAATGTTACTCAAACCTGTAATGAAATATCCTAATATTTTAGATATTTCTTGGAGTTGTAGGTCATAATTATCAAAATTAAAATAAAAAGTAGTTGAAAAATTTAGTTATATGTAATCAGTCTACAATACAGTAGTGTTCAGAATAATAGTAGTGCTATGTGACTAAAAAGATTAATCCAGGTTTTGAGTATATTTCTTATTGTTACATGGGAAACAAGGTACCAGTAGATTCAGTAGATTCTCACAAATCCAACAAGACCAAGCATTCATGATATGCACACTCTTAAGGCTATGAAATTGGGCTATTAGTAAAAAAAAAAAGTAGAAAAGGGGTTGTTCACAACAATAGTAGCATCTGCTGTTGACGCTACAAACTCAAAACTATTATGTTCTTTTTTAGCAATACTGTGAATCACTAAACTAGTATTTAGTTGTATAACCTCAGTTTTTCATGATTTCTTCCCATCTGCGAGGCATTAATTCTGTTGGTTTGGAACCAGGAATTTGTGTTGTATGGCTGGGGGGCCTGGCTGCCTTTTTGTTTCTGTCTTTTGTTTTTCCTTCCAGGTGGCTTGCATTTGGGACTGAGTGGCTGTGTAGCTGAGTTTATCAGGACCTCACCCTGATCACCTGAGGCTGATCACCTGCGGCTCGTCAGGACTCACAGCTGTGGTGCATCTACATGGATTGGAACATGGTGGCATTTAAGACTGGAGTACACAGTGTGTATTTGCCAGAGACTCGACCTTGTGACCAGACGGGTGAGATCGTCGTCTCGGGAGCCATCTCATCATCAGTGGATGCAGAGAACGTCCACGTTTGATGCATGGTCTGTGAAAGAGGAGAGGGTGAGGTCTCACGCTCGTCAGCACACTTCCTGAGGTACGTTAGATTTTGTGACTAACATTTATACAGTCAGTAAATGTGGTGTCCCTCACACCTTATTATATTGAGCTGTATGTTGGTCGTTTAAATCAGCTTCCACTGCAGTGGAGTTTTGTGAACTGGATGTTCCATGCCTGCAGGGTGGGAAGCTGATTAGTAATTAAGCTAGGAAGTGTTTGCTGTTTGTACACCTTTGAGCGTTCTCTCTGTGTGTTGAGTGTGGACTCACATAATGATTCCTTCTTTCACAGACTCTGTTTGTCGCGGCCACCTGGGGGGTGTCGGCGGGGTCCTTGGGTCCGAACCAGTTCTGGCTCCGGACAGTTAGCGCTGCTGGGAGCGCACCGCAATCCACCACGCCAGACCGCGCACTTTTATATTTTTCACAGCACTGTTATGTTCATTAAACTCTGTTATCCTTTGTACCGTGCTCTGCTTATTTTATACTGGGTCCTTCAAACACTGGTCGGTTCTCCGGGCTGCGTCCGACACATAACAATTTGCTTGTTTATTAGTGTGCTTGGGGTCATTGTCTTGTTGAAACACCCATTTCAAGGGCATGTCCTCTTCAGCATAAAGTAACATGACCTCTTCAAGTATTTTGACATATCCAAACTGATCCATGATACCTGGTATGCGATATATAGGCCCAACACCATAGTAGGAGAAACATGCCCATATCATGATGCTGTCAGCACCATGCTTCACTGTCTTCACTGTGAACTGTGGCTTGAATTCAGAGTTTGGGGTTCGTCTTACAAACTGTATGTGGCCGTTGGACCCAAAAAGAACAATTTTACTCTCATCAGTCCACAAAATATTCCTCCATTTCTCTTTAGGCCAGTTAATGTGTTCTTTGGCAAATTGTAACCTCTTCTGCACATGTCTTTTATTTAACAGAGGGACTTTGCGGGGGATTCACACAGGCGTCTTCTAACTGTCACAGTACTTACAGGTAACTCCAGACTGTCTTTGATCATCCTGGAGCTGATCAATGGGTGAGCGTTTGTCATTCTGGTTATTCTTCTATCCATTTTGATGGTTGTTTTCCATAAAATTCCATGTGTCTCTGTTTTTTTTGTCCATTTTAAAGCATTGGAGATCAATGTAGATGAACAGCCTATAATTTTTCGCACATGCGTATAAGTCTTCCCCTCTCCAATCAACTTTTTAATCAAACTACGCTGTTCTTCTGAACAATATCTTGAACGTCCCATTTTCCTCAGGCTTTCAAAGAGAAAAGCATGTTCAACAGGTGCTGGCTTCATCCTTAAACAGGGGACACGTGATTCACACCTGTTTGTTCCACAAAATTGATGAACTCACTGATTGAATGCCACACTACTATTATTGTGAACACCCCCTTTTCTACTTTTTTTTTACTAATAGCTTAATTTCATAGCCTTAAGAGTGTGCATATCATGAATGCTTGGTCTTGTTGGATTTGTGAGAATCTACTGAATCTACTGGTACCTTGTTTCCCATGTAACAATAAGAAATATACTCAAATCTGGATTAATCTTTTTAGTCACATAGCACTACTATTATTCTGAACACTACTGTATATTAACAATCTACTTTCTGAAATACATAACAAAAACATTGGATTTTTCATGAGATTCAAATTTTCTGAGATGCCCCTGTACACATGTAAAAATGAATTTATTTTTTTAATTCAACAAGATGCCTCCATTAAGTATCAAACTTTCTGTTGAAGGACTTACCTTTTTGAAAGAACCACTCGCCTGGAGAAAGTAAAATGAATAATTAAAATCTCAGAATACATTCATCAATATAAAAAGCCAAATACAGAGACACCATTCAATAAGTGAATTCACAGTTTTTGGCACACAAGGCATCATGGGTAAGGGTTCAGGGGTTACAGAGTACAACCCCTGGCAATAATTATGGAATCACCGGCCTCTGAGGATGTTCATTCAGTTGTTTAATTTTGTAGAAAAAAAGCAGATCACAGACATGACACAAAACTAAAGTAATTTCAAATAGCAACTTTCTGGCTTTAAGAAACACTATAATGAATCAGGAAAAAAAAAAATTGTGGCAGTCAGTAACGGTTACTTTTTTAGACCAAGCAGAGGGAAAAAAAATATGGACTCACTCAATTCTGAGGAATAAATTATGGAATCACCCTGTAAATTTTCATCCCCAAAACTAACACCTGCATCAAATCAGATCTGCTCGTTAGTCTGCATCTAAAAAGGAGTGAAAAAAGGAAAAGCAATCGTGGACTGTGGATGACTGGATGAAAGTCATATTCAGTGATGAATCTCAAATCTGCATTGGGCAAGGTGATGATGCTGGAACTTTTGTTTGGTGCCGTTCCAATGAGATTTATAAAGATGACTGCCTGAAGAGAACATGTAAATTTCCACAGTCATTGATGATATGGGGCTGCATGTCAGGTAAAGGCACTGGGGAGATGGCTATCATTACATCATCAATAAATGCACAAGTTTACGTTGATATTTTGGACACTTTTCTTATCCCATCAATTGAAAGGATGTTAGGGGATGATGAAATCATTTTTCAAGATGACAATGCATCTTGCCATAGAGCAAAAACTGTGAAAACATTCCTTGCAAAAAGACACATAGGGTCAATGTCATGGCCTGCAAATAGTTCGGATCTTAATCCAGTTGAAAATCTTTGGTGAAAGTTGAAGAAAATGGTCCATGACAAGGCTCCAACCTGCAAAGCTGATCTGGCAACAGCAATCAGAGAAAGTTGGAGCCAGATTGCCTCAGAGACTGCAAGCTGTTATAAAAGCCAGAGGTGGTGCAACAAAATACTAGTGATATGTTGGAGCGTTCTTTTGTTTTTCATGATTCCATAATTTTTTCCTCAGAATTGAGTGATTCCATATTTTTTTCCCTCTGCTTGGTCTAAAAAAGTAACCGTTACTGACTGCCACAATTTTTTTTTCCTGATTTCTTATAGTGTTTCTTAAAGCCAGAAAGCTGCCATTTGAAATGACTTTAGTTTTGTGTCATGTCTGTGATCTGCTTTTTTTCCTATAAAATTAAACAACTGAATGAACATCCGAGGCCGGTGATTCCATAATTTTTGCCAGGGGTTGTATATACAAACTGTGGTTGTCAGATTTGACATGTATGATCATGCTGTTCTCTGATTTGCTTTGCATTATCGTCAAATTTTTTGACTTATGGCTATACTGAAAACTTTACATACAATGGCCACTGACAGGGTTGTGCTTGTTAACACAAAGTTATCAAAAACCTGCTCAGAAAGCCTATTCACAAAGTCAAGCATAAATACAAACATCTCATCACTGGTCTTATAGGAAAGTTTAACATAAAACAAGAAAATAGGTGATGCAGTAGAATTTGTTGAATTTCCAATGTCTTGTTTATATTGCATGACCTGTGACCCGGATGGGAAGCCACAAACACAATCTATTAATCATTTAAAAAAAGTGTAAAAGTACAATAAAGTTACAGCCAACTACAAACTTAAGCATCTGTATTTAAATTCTCTCTGAATCATACAGGTTGATTTCTTCAGGAATATGTAGTTAAAGCGTATCTGGCTAATGATTCTTAAGCATTAACAACAGCGGTGCAAATTTTTCAATATCTCACGATTCAATTCAGATTCATGTCTTGAGCAAATTAAAGTTCAAGTTAATGCAAATGTCATATTTCATTATTCTGTGTTATATTTCATTTTCGTTATACATGGGTCATAAAGCTTTAAAATCTTAAAAACACACTGATATATAATGGGCAAAGTGTTTGCTCCCGTGTTCAAAAACACACACGGTAGCTTTAATCTGTGAGCAGCAGAGAGCTGCGTCAGCCAATTTAGCAATGTGAGAGTGTAAACTTTCTTTTTTGTTCAACATTTATGAAGTGAATTACAGCTCTTGTCATTCATGTTTGAATTTTGTGCAAATGATAGCATCTTATAACCCATCACTCTGTACACATTAAAAATCGTAGTAGGCAGCATTGCGATTTGATGGATAACCCATTCGTTAAATCTTACAGCAATTCATACAAAACTAGTGCAATGTAATTGCATAATTTATTACCACCTTTGAAAAATGTCAACTACCTATTTTATAAACAAAGTTTCTATAATGAGGTGTGTGAGTCCAGAATGTTTTTAGAACCTTACACCTCAACAGTTTTTAGAAGAACTCAACCCTTTTACTTCCTGTTAATTATGTATTTTTTTATGTGAATTTACTGTCTTAATGTATTTATAAATTGTTTAGGTTCTTATTAACATATGCACACTATTACGGCTACGACGCTACACACGCTCTGACTGGCTGATTTCCGGTCTGATATTTTCTCATATCAGACCGTTACCATGACAATCGGCCCAGATTGCGTATCAGATTTGCTACAAACCAGAAAGGTAAAATTACAATGAGAAAAACCAAGTCGGACATGAACACATTACATATCTAAACAGCATTGGAAGAAAAAAAAAAAACCACACACACACACACACACACACACACACACACACACACACAAATTGAAAGCTTACCAGCTAACGGCTGGACCAACTGTTAGAAAATTCTTCATAGAGACGAAGAAAGCGAACAGGTCAGCACCGTCAGCAGCTTTCATATTTGGGCGATACCATACACACACACACACACACACACACACACACGAGGTCTATTAGAAAAGAAACCGACAGTTTTATTTTTTTTAAAAACTATATGGATTTGAATCACGTGTGATTACATCAGCCAAGCTTGAACCCTCGTGCGCATGCGTGAGTTTTTTCACGCCTGTCGGTGACGTCATTCTCCTGTGAGCACGCCTTGTGGAAGGAGTGGTCCAGCCCCTCGTCAGATTTTCATTGTCTGAGAAGTTGCTGAGAGACTAGCGCTGTGCTTGATCAAAATTTTTTCAAGAACTGTGAGGCACATCCGAGTGGACATCATTCGAGAAATTCAGCTGGTTTTCGGTGTAAATTTTAACAGCTGATGAGAGATTTTGGATTGTTTCTATCGCTGTAAGGACTTCCCACGGAGCGGGACGTCGCACAGAGCTCCGAGGCGACGTCGTCATCCTGTTTCAAGCTGAAAACCTCCAAATTTAAGCCTCTGTTGACACAGAACATCGTGAGAGAACAGAGAACTTTCAGAAGAGGTCGGAATCAGCAGTTTATCCGGACATTCCACTGTTAAAGGAGGATTGGCGCGTCGGCTCGCAGCCGGCGCAGCGCGACCGCCACAGGAAAAACACCTCCGTGTTGATAACCATTTATAAAATCCAGGCGGCTTTTGGTGGCTTTCAGTTGAGTGAGTATCTGAGAAATTGTTTAACAGCAGGGCATGTTCCAACTTGTCCTTAAGTCTTCCAACGGAGGTGTTTTTCCTGTGGCAGGCGCGCCGCACCGGCTGCGAGCCGACGCACCAATCCGTCCACACGTCTTTCATTAAAAAAATCTCCTTTAACAGTGGACTGTCCAGATAAACTGCTGATTCCGACCTCTTCTGAAAGTTCTCTGTTCTCTCACGACGTCCTGGGTCAACAGAGGCTTAAATTTGGCGGTTTTCAACTTGAAACAGGATGACGACGTCGCCTCGGAGCGCAGCGCGATGTCCCGCTCCATGGGAAGTCCTTACAGCGACAGAAACAATCCAAAATCTCTCATCAGCCGTTAAAGTTTTCACTGAAAACCAGCTGAATTTCTCGAATGGTGTCCACTCGGATGTGCCTCACAGTTTTTGAAAAAATTTTGATCAAGCACAGCGCCAGTCTCTCAGCAACTTCTCAGACAAAGGAATTCCGACGAGGGGGCTGGACCACTCCTTCCACAAGGCGTGCTCACAGGCGAATGACGTCACCGACAGGCATGAAAAAAACTCTCGCATGCCCACGAGGGTTCAAGCTTGGCTGATGTAATCACACGTGATTCAAATCCATATGGTTTTTTAAAAAAAACAGTAAGGTCGGATACTTTTCTCACAGACATCGTACATACATACACATATATACAGTGGTGGGCACACTTCCGAAAATCCAATAACAGATAATTATCGAAGATAATGTTTTCTTTATCGGATTATCTTTTTAGATAACTTTAAAAACCATTATCGGACCAATTATCTTCTGATTAATCTTTGTCTGATAACTTTTAAACCCATAAACAAAATAAAGTTGAACAGCAACAAGCATTTTTAAAATTAGTTTAGCACTCATCTGTTAAAAGTTTTGTAACAGACGCACAGCTATAACCTTTGCTAACAGAAGAGAGCCGCTTGTATAAAAAGCATCTCAATCCTCTGCAAACAAAAGAGAAACAGCCCCAAAAGAAAAAAAAAAATTATTTTAACACCATACCAATAGGCTGCCGATATCACCTAAGTCATCCAGAGGCATACGTTTTTAACTTATGGTTCAAATTTTAACCAAGCAAATTTTGGACAAGTTATTTAAAATTACTGTCATGTCTGAAGTTTTATTAAGTGAAAATATCAGATATATCTTTTAGTTTTAAAGTAATGTGCTAATTTTTAAGGTTTTGTGGGCACATCCTGTGACCCGCAATGTATTTTGGGTAGGATGATGTAATCTCAGTACATCACGACAGGACAAATGCATTTCAGACACTCTGTTCAGGCTCCACAGACAACAGCATTAAACTCTAGTGCCTAAAACTCTCTTGACTATATTCTCTGCGTTTATAGATGTTGGTTTTATTTGCGTTTGTTAAATGCCACACATTTTAAATGTAGCAGACAGGGATTACTGTAGCTGGAATTTTGTTTTCAAGGCCTCTACTGCCATCTACTGGTCAGTAGTGTTCACTAAGTGTGTGGGAACCAGTAGATAGCAGTGTTCTATTTATTTTGACCACGGTTATGTCAGATTGTCAAATCAACTTTTTGGCTTTGCAAATGGCTTTTTTTGTGTGCAATGAATGTATACATTATACAAGTTTCACTTTTTTAATGGAATTACAACCTTATTTCTTTTTCAAATTCTCCCATTTTTTGCATCCAGCCTTATTTCCTTTAGAAATTTCCTTGACAAATAATATCAGTCTATTAGGATGTCAGGTTATGTGTTACACATATACATGTGTGTGTATATATTTTCCAACTTATTCCCATTGATGAAACTTTTCATTTTCTGCCTGAAAGCTTATTAGATGAGTGTGTTCAGGGCTCCGTTTGTTTACAAAATACACACGTGTTACAGACCTTGAAATCCAACAGCAGGGATTGATATTATCCAAAGATTTATGAACATACAAATTAACGTGCTTACACTTTATCATGATTTTCTCCGTTGTGAGATATAAAAGTGTCTTATATGCATTATAACGCAGCGCATGAGCGACGTTACGATATTCTTCAGAACGACAACATATGCAACATGCATCCAGCAGCAGACACGCTGCTGTCATAGACAACTGCCTGTAAAGTTTTTTGGCAAGTTAGAACTTTCTAAACAGCGTAATTTGTAATGAAAGCCGCTTCATTTGTGCGGCTCTTTCGGCGCCATGTTTGTTTTTTCAGAGACAGCAGTAAGCTCCTCCCAACCCTCCAAACGGAGGGATTTGTAGCCCTTCGCCTTCCCCTCCGCCTCCCTCCAAAAAGAGGCACTTTTACCCAGAATCCTTTGCGATCTGTTTGTTACAAAACCTCAGAATTAGTGCATTATTCAACATTAAAAGATATATGTTATATTTTAACTTTGTACAAATGACATAATTGACATTAATGGAGTTATTCTATCGGTATTAATGTTATTTATAATCAAATCCATACGTCAGCATGACTTTATTTTTCAAGACCTGCGCCTGACCGGAGCGTCGTAATTGATAGAGAGTTGGCTTTATGGCTGCTCTCGGAGTGCCTCTGTGCTGGGAGTGCTGTCGTAAACAAGAGCTTCCAGCAGGGGCCAAATGTTGAAAGAAAAGTGTGGTCTCATTGTTGTGGTCTGTTTTTATTTTTATTATTATAAGCTATTAAATTTGTTCTACTACTAGTTGTAGATGTGTCAGAAGTAATATTGGAATTTATCTGTTATCGGTTATCTGAAACTTTCGATACATTTTTGGGTGGTTTATTGTTTTATCTTTATCGAAGATAACTTTTCAGTTATCTGATTATGTTATCGAAGTTCATTTTTTGGTTATCTGTGCCCACCACTGCATATATATATGTGTATATATATATATATATATATATATATATACTCAACAAAAATATAAACACAACACTTTTGGTTTTGCTCCCATTTTGTATTAGATGAACTCAAAGATATAAAACTTTTTCCACATACACAATATCACCATTTCCCTCAAATACTGTTCACAAACCAGTCTAAATCTGTGATAGTGAGCACTTCTCCTTTGCTGAGATAATCCATCCCACCTCACAGGTGTGCCATACCAAGATGCTGATTAGACACCATGATTAGTGCACAGGTGTGCCTTAGACTGTCCACAATAAAAGGCCACTCTGAAAGGTGCAGTTTTGTTTTATTGGGGGGGGGGGGGGATACCAGTCAGTATTTGCCTCATGCAGTGCAACACATCTCCTTCGCATAGAGTTGATGAGGTTGTCAATTGTGGCCTGTGGAATGTTGGTCCACTCCTCTTCAATGGCTGTGCGAAGTTGCTGGATATTGGCAGGAACTGGTACACGCTGTCGTATACCCCGGTCCAGAGCATCCCAAACATGCTCAATGGGCGACATGTCCAGTGAGTATGCCGGCCATGTAAGAACTGGGACATTTTCAGCTTCCAAGAATTGTGTACAGATCCTTGCAACATGGGGCCGTGCATTATCCTGCTGCAACATGAGGTGATGTTCTTGGATGTATGGCACAACAATAGGCCTCAGGATCTCGTCACGGTATCTCTGTGCATTCAAAATGCCATCAATAAAATGCACCTGTGTTCTTTGTCCATAACAGACACCTGCCCATACCATAACCCCACCGCCACCATGGGCCACTCGATCCACAACAATGACATCAGAAAACCGCTCACCCACACGACGCCACACACGCTGTCTGCCATCTGCCCTGGACAGTGTGAACCGGGATTCATCCGTGAAGAGAACACCTCTCCAATGTGCCAAATGCCAGCGAATGTGAGCATTTGCCCACTCAAGTCGGTTACGATGACGAACTGGAGTCAGGTCGAGACCCCGATGAGGACGACGAGCATGCAGATGAGCTTCCCTGAGACGGTTTCTGACAGTTTGTGCAGAAATTCTTTGGTTATGCAAACCGATTGTTTCAGCAGCTGTCCGAGTGGCTGGTCTCAGACGATCTTGGAGGTGAACATGCTGGATGTGGCGGTCCTGGGCTGGTGTGGTTACACGTGGTCTGCGGTTGTGAGGCTGGTTGGATGTACTGCCAAATTCTCTGAAACGCCTTTGGAGACAGCTTATGGTAGAGAAATGAACATTCAATACACGAGCAACAGCTCTGGTTGACATTCCTGCTGTCAGCATGCCAACTGCACGCTCCCTCAAATCTTGCGACATCTGTGGCATTGTGCTGTGTGATAAAACTGCACCTTTCAGAGTGGCCTTTTATTGTGGGCAGTCTAAGGCACACCTGTGCACTAATCATGGTGTCTAATCAGCATCTTGATATGGCACACCTGTGAGGTGGGATGGATTATCTCAGCAAAGGAGAAGTGCTCACTATCACAGATTTAGACTGGTTTGTGAACAATATTTGAGGGAAATGGTGATATTGTGTATGTGGAAAAAGTTTTAGATCTTTGAGTTCATCTCATACAAAATGGGAGCAAAACCAAAAGTGTCACATTTATATTTTTGTTGAATATATATATATATATATATATATATATATATATATATATATATACACACACACACACACACACACACACACACAAGTATACTAGTGCTGCACCATGTGACCTAAAATTCATATCGCGGTATTATAATTATAATGTGCTTCTGAATCTGTCCCTTAGCAAAGGTAAATTGATAGAAAATAAATAAATAAAAGTGACAAAAAAATAAAAATAGATATAATGTAATTTTGAAAACATTTATTGTGCAGATCTCAAAACTACTGGTAAAATTTCCTGGAAAGTACATCTAAGATGCAAGCCTAGATTAAATGTTTTGGTGAAAGAATTAAATAAATTTGTGGCCAGTGACTGAAGTTTCGTCTCTTGAACACTAGATGGAACACCTCCTCTGAATACATGATGCGCTTTCAGGATGGTCACGTCCTCAATAACAAAACTCAACATGAAACCACCAAAACATTTTATAAAAAATACTTAATTTACTCATATCTGAAGTCAGTTTGGGTAAATTGATGTTACCTGGCTGATTTTGTCTTTCTGTTCCCGTTAAAAAAATCATTGCGTTATTAAATGTGGCGTTTTATCAAATGTTTGATTCAGGTCGCGATGGAGCCTCCGCCTTCCCCCTGTGCATCGACTGAAATAAATAAACAACGGCTTTGCAAATATCAGTGACAGAACAGGCGTCTCACAAACTTACATGAACAGCAGTGAGAGTCAGTCACCTCATCTCAGAACACCCCTCTCTGCCGCAGCAAACTGGTTCACACACGCACACAGCCACTTCACAGAGGAGTTTCCTGGATTGAAAAACTCCGCAGCCGTTATCACAATTACTCGGTGGAGTCCAAATCTCTACCGTCAGCCATAATTATACCGTGTACCGGATAAACCGCCTAAAACGCGCAGACCTAATGTATACATACATATATTAGGCATATGAATCGCAACACTGACAATGATTCAATAAGCACCTCAATACACTACCAGCGAATTGATACATATTGCAATACATGACGATACGCGATACAAATCACCCCTGATCCTAATTCGATAGGATCTGATATGTATATGATGGCGATTCAATTCCTCACAGCGTGATACAATGCGATTTGGTGCAATATGATTAGGGATGGGTACTGATAAGACTTTATTGATATCAATGCCATTATCGATTCCGCTTATCGATCCGATGCTTTATCGATTCCCATATCAATACCTCTTGTGAATTTTCTGTGTACTAAAAGTAGGCTTTACAGGTTTTCTAGGTCAACAACATTTTACTGAGTCTTAAAGTAAATATATAAGAAATTGGTCACTGGATCCTTGATCTCTGGACATAAATAAAAATCAATAGAATCTGTACATGGTCACTGGATCCTTGATGTACATGATGGATCCTAGATCTCTGGACATAAATAGAAATAAACAAAATCTGTAGTTTTTGTCAAAAGCATTTCCTTTCAGATACTGACAAGTGAAACTCCATAGCTTCTGAACTGAGGTCTTCAGGAGGCTGCACTGCACGTCAGGATGTAATTCATAAGGGCCCCTTCACACATCGTGCGAATTTGGTCGATTTGCGCATAAAGTGCACATGAAGCAGGAATCGTGTGCAAAACATGTAAAATCGCAGCTACCTTGTCCACCTGTTGCTACAACTATTTGCGCACACCAGCGGCTGAAAGACAGAGTGTGCGCTGTGCGATCCCACTGAACCCTGTCGCAGCAGGTGTTGGCCAAATTCCAACTGACACACACAAACATCTAACACTGCTCGCATGACACTTAGAAAATGTGTGGCCATTCGTACTATCATCCATCACGAAAACAGTCAGACAATCACTGTCGAAGTGGATGTGAAATTTGTCTAAGTGCCCCACAACTGTGAAGTTGCAGAGCGTAAATGTGGCGTTCCAGAGTGTCGGCTCCCCCCACAACTCGTGTGTGTGTGTTTCATGCGCTCCCTCCCCCCCGCAACACATCTATGCATGTAATTCATGCTCCCCGCCTCCCGCAGGCGAGGCATCTCTGATCTGATCACAGAGTGACATCTTGGTCTGTGCACTGACAGGACAGGGGGCGTGGCTGGCTGCCCACAGCCGTTGAGACATCTCTGGTCCTGGACATCACAGCTGCAGCACACGTCCCATGTTTTGACAGACATGCACGTGTGTGCTTGTGTGGAAATACATAAAAACATATATCGCTTTTTGCGATGGGAGGAGAAATGGACCGTCAGTCCGTTTGGACACGCAGCAGGCAATCTGAATGTCACGTCTGACAGGATACGCGTGTCGGGCCGTGAGGGGCGTGCCACAGGACCAGGATAAACCAACAGTATGACAAATATGCCACTTTTACAGATTTGTAGTGATTAATCAAAAAGTTGATAGGACCAATATTTTTAGAAAAATTAGCAATTTTAGCTAACCAATAAGCAATGGATGGTGTGCTGCAATAAACCATGGGAGTTCAAGGTTTGGGGGTTTTAAATGGTGTTATTTTGGTTCTTGCTAGTTTAACAGTGTTGTTAGTGTTGTTGACTTATTGTGTTTTTGTAGTTCAACTGGTTCTATAAGTTTAGGTAAGTCTCATGTTGCTCTTACCATGAGTGACTTAAATTTCAAGTTGGAACCATGAGTGAAATGTTGAGTGGTTTTAATGTCTTCAGCAACTGTCTTTGTCAAATTAAAACCACCTGCTTACAGCAGATGTGTGTGCGACTTTGATCAGTGACAAACAGAGCACAGCTGTTTGGCATGCTTATGTATTTTGGGTCAACACTGACAGGACTAATAGTTTTGGAGAAGCTACAAATATTAGCTAACACTGCTAATTACATTTTTGACTCACACACCTTTCCAGCAGAGGGCAGTAAATCATGTTTATATTAAAGGTGTGAGTGTAAGTGCATATATTTGTAAAAACGTTAAAGAATACATGCATGACACAAGAAAGATAAAACACTTATTTCCATTGTGGTCCATTTAAAATTCAATTGAAAAATTCAAATAGAAGTAATAATAAAAGTAATAATAATAATAGTGTGTTAAGAAGAACCTAAACAATTTATAAATACATTAAGACAGTAAATTAACATTAAAAATTACATGATTAACAGGAAATAAAAGGGCTGAGGTCTTCTAAAAATTGTTGAGGTCTAAGGTTCTAAAAACATTCTGTACTCACATGCCATTCCAACACATTTCTTTAATTTATTTCATTTTTTAATTTAATTTATACCACCCTTGAAAAATATCAGTTACCTATTTTATAAACACTACCCAATGTAGAGCCTGTGAATCCCCACGGGCAACACGAGATTATTTTAATATTACTTCTATTTTGTCATTTGATTTTTAATGGACCACAATGGATATATGTGTTTTCACTTTCTTGTGCCATCCATGTATTTTTTAATGTATTTACAATTGTATTATGTACTTACATTGACATTACTAAATAAAATCACGCACGCATGCTTTTAACATATAGATGATTTACCACCACCTGCTGGATTAGTGTGTGAGTCCAGAATGTAATTATCAAGATCCATTGTTCAGTGTTAGCTAATATCCATAGTTTCTCCAAAAATATTAGCCATATCTTTCTGTGTAGGCTCTCAGTTGTCCAGGTGGTTTCCATAGTAGAGAAGCTTGAATCTTCGACTGGACTGGGTTGCTTGACGCAAGGACATTTCGCTTCAAATCGCAGAACCTTCCTCAGCTAAAATTCTTGCTCTGGTAGTCTGACTTCTGTCTTGACTCTTGTAGAGAAGAATAAACAGAAGTCAAAAGCTGGAGTTTTAAACCTAACCAGACCCCTCCTACCGAGAGGCAGACTGCTATAGGCTAGTGACTAAACAATAGCTCTAATTAGCACCTATTGTGCTCTAGTTAGCACCCTCCTAATGACAGGGCAGCTGTCCCTCCTAATGATGGGACGGACCCTCTCCTGATGGCTCCCTTGACGACTCTGCTGATGACGTGAATGACTTATTACCATGAACAAAAGACAAACTGCTTTGACCTGAGTACCCCATTGTAAACAGGGGATAAAGCGTGTCTCAGACCCCCTCCCCGGTTAAGGCTTGGTTTCAAACGTTTCACAAAGAATGCCTCCTTGACCCCTCTCTCAAACCATTTCTTCCCAATAAAAATGGGAACCGGGTTACACCCAATAATAAATAAATAAGAGTTAAAAACAAAAAAATTTACAGCAGACAAAAAAGTAAAATAAATAAAAATGGAATAAAAGAAAATAAAAATGCACTAGCTCATTTGGGAAACACTGTAAAAAAGAAGTAAGTTTTTAAAGAAGATTTAAAAGTCTCAATGGTCAGGGACGATCTAATATGAAAGGGGAGACTATTCCAAAGCCTGGGGGCAGCCGCCACAAAAGCCCTAATTTTAACAAAATGCAAACCGTATGCTGAGTATTTTCTCACCTGTCTTCCATCTGTGGATTCCAATCACGGCTGCTACAGCTGTTAGCAGAGCTATGAACACGATGATTCCTCTATGGATATTCACATTACCTTCAGAAACACAAAAACAACGACAACCCTAAGTGCAATTATATTGTAAACACTTTTCTACTGTTGTTCACTTGCATGTCAATTAACATAACTTTTACTTCCTAAAAATACGTATTGAAACAGCAGATATTGAGGGTCCTATCTTGACTACCTGGGGCCATCATTCAAAGTGTATAGTGCAAGTACATTTGGCCCTGTCCAAATTCACTTTGCTATTTACGTGGTGTGTAATATGAGCATAAGGTAAGCTGCAGGGTGTGAGGTTGTATTTACTCTATTAATCATAGGTATGTTTTGGGAGCAAGTTAAAATAAGCCAATCATAGTTACACCTGCCACTGCTTTTAAGAAACACCTACCAGTGCTTTGCTATTTAGATAGCAAACTGAGAAGTGAGAGGTTCTCTGGTGAAGGATTCTTTGCGCAAGTGTCAAAGCAAAACTTCAGCGTGCCGAGGGCAGCAGCAGTCATTTGCCACAATTCCTTAACTTGATGCTTTACAGCGCCTCCTGCAACACCGCCTTTTCCTCAAACTACCCAATATCTCAAACTACGGTAATCCACAGATGCCAGCCATGTCTTGCAGCAAGAAAAACAGAAAAATGGTATAGACCAAAGTTATTGAAGTTTTCTATTTTTCCATTAGTGGCCACTTTTATTTTTTCTTAATTTTTCTTTCCAATTCCATTTCAGTTTCGCTTTTTGTTCGTACACTGTAATAATGCACCAATACTGCGCCTGGCCACACTTCATTTTAAGACCAAGACCCAACTGTGCACAGATGACTGTATGCAGACTCTGGGCGCTAGCCGTAAAAATGACAACTGCGTCGGGAAGGACTAAAGGACCTCTCACACTGAGCGCACAGTGCGATCATTTTGTCGCTTCTGCATGTACAGAATGTGTATAGGGGTGGAGTTTTTGTTTCTGTGCCGGAGGTTGAACAAGTCTCATAGTTACCATGCTTGTGAAGAGTCGTGTATTCTCCCCCAAAATAGCGAAAAAGTCTGGGAGTCATAACCACAAGATTAGGAGCAAAAGCAGAAGAATAAGTGAAGGACATTACCCTGCCGGGGGGAGATTTTTTTCAGTGACTGTTTGGAGTTAGGCTGGGTGGAGGTGAAGCAGCCCGGCGGAGGTGAAGCGGCTATGAAAATAAAACTGTTGGGGTTTGGTCTGTGGCTAGGGTTTTTTTTTAGTTGTCCCCCTGTGTTACGTCTCTGATCTGATGTCCTGTTCCCTCATAGCTCATGTCTTTCTGTGAGTCCTTGTGTCATGTCTGTACCACCTCTGGTTTGCACGCCAGTGCATGTAGAACTGTGCTACACGTCCCTCTTCCACTCTGTCACTGTGAGTGTGGTGGGCATGGACGTCTTCCTCTGTCTTTCTGTCACATCTAGTCTGTTTCCTGTGTACACCTTAGTCTGTCATCTGTGGGTGTGTGTGACGTTATATGGATGAATGCGCTGCTGTTTTATCATTGTGTGTGTATGCTTGTCTTTTTGTCCCGTCTGCCAGTGGTCTGTGTGCCTGCTTTCAGGAGTACTCTTTTCTTATTCAGTTTTAGTGTAGTCCAGTCTTTATTTCTCATTATGTTCATTTTCATTACATTGCATTTCCCTTATGTAGGTTTTGTCCTGTGTGCATTTTCATGAGGTTTGGTCATCTTCACGTTTGGTTGTTTCTTCATCTCTGCTGCACTCTGCTGTTCTCTTTTGTTACTACATGTTCTGCCATGTAATCAGCACACTTGTGGTTCAATCAGCGTAGCTGATTATTTAAGGTCACAGTTTGGGGTTGGTCTTTGGAGGTCCATTGTTTTGGGTGTTGTGGCGAGCAGTCTTGTTCTCCTGTGTCTTCCAGTGCTCCCATTTCAGTGAGTAGTTAGTTTTGGATTTTTTTTGCACTCCCTTTTTGTTCTGAGTTCTGGATTTTTGCATTCCCCTTTGTTGTTGGTTGTCTTAGATTTAATCCTCACTTCCTCACGTCCCAGATTTCCCTCGCCTTTACTGGGTTGAGTTTGTTTTTTTGTCGAACTCCAGTCCTCACCTTTTTGTATTTTTGGGGTAACCATCACCTCAATGAATATTAACTGTTGTTGTTCAAACCTCCTCTCCCCTGGATGGAGTGCTTTGCTAATCTTTTGTTAATAAAACACTGTTTTTGGAATTTACCTTTTGTGTCCTAGCTGTCCTGCATATTGAAGTTTGATTTCTGATTAGTTCCTTGTTCCCACATCATAACAGAATAGTCCTCCCAAAACAAAACCTCGCAGGCAGCCCCCTGGATTTGACGACCTTTACTAGGTTTGGTGAACAGTTTCATCTTTGTTTAAATTCTTTTAAAATGTTGTCACTCTCCTAGGTGAAGGAAGAAGTTTTTGAATACGGCATGGGATGTGGTGGATGCCCACCCATGGGCTTTTGATCTTTTTCCTGATCTTTTTTCTTTAGAAGGACTACTTGAGCAGGACAACCCCTCGGATTGGGCACGTGACCCCGTGGGGTATTTCAGGTCTCATAAACTTGATTGATGGAATCCTGACACTGTTGTAGTTGTTGGCCACACCCTCCAGGAGTCTCACTCTAGTTCGAATCATGAAACCTTTATTAATCTGCCGTCCACCTTGGCCACATCTACTGCACCTACAAGAACCATCCTCTGTTCCGGAGGCAGCTGATTTGCACAGCTTCATTGCTTCCACTCAGTTTTTTGTCTTCTGTTCAAGGTCAGGCTGAAACCAACACTGCTCTGCGTTCCATCGTTACCAAAATCAGTAAACTGTTGACTAAACTGCAGTCACCAGCCGTTTATGACAATCTGGTTTCCAGAACAATTGCTTTCTCAGCTCTGAGACATTCCCTTAGTAGTTTGCATACAGTCACCGCCCTTCCCCCAGACAGTCCTCAGGCTGGCGTTCCAGCTCCCGGATCAGACTCTGGGAGTGTAGTCCTGTCCTCACAGCCCAGGTCCCAGCTTCCTCTGCCTCCCGTTCCATCAGCTGGTGTGTCATGCTCTCCGTCAGCACTGGACGACAACCGTGGCTCGGGAGGGGCCCGGAGAAGAAAGAACAAACGCTGGACCTCTGTCTGCAGTGGAGAAATTCAGCCGGCAGCAACAGAAGCAGCCAGCTATCTGCTGAAGCCAGCACTAGGGCGAATGCTGGAGAAGCCCAGTTCTCCTGCAGAGCCGGGTCCAGGCTCCAGGGTGGGGGAAACTCTTAATGGCTGTACTTTATTTCACAGGTCTGTCAAGGAACCCAGCAGCCCGGATGAGGAAGCGGGGAGCAATCTTGCCAGCTTCGTCAATGTCACAGAGGGGAATCCCATCCCAGTCCCTGGTGACGTCACGGAGGAGCGAGCCATTTTCTCTCCCAAGCTCGTCATTGGCCCAGCTGTTAACTGCATCTCCATGGAGCATCACACCTGTGTGCCTGGGAGAGTCCGTTTACAAGAAAGTTTTAAGCCTAATCTTAAAAGTAGAGAGGGTGTCTGTCTCCCTGATCCGAATTGGGAGCTGGTTCCACAGGAGAGGAGCCTGAAAGCTGAAGGCTCTGCCTCCCATTCTACTCTTAAAAACCCTAGGAACTAAGCCTGCAGTCTGAGAGCAAAGCGCTCTATTGGGGTGATATGGTACTAAGAGGTCCCTAAAATAAGATGGGACATGATTATTCAAAACCTTATAAGTAAGAAGAAGAATTTTAAATTCTATTCTAGAATTAACAGGAAGCCAATGAAGAGAGGCCAATATGGGTGAAATATGCTCTCTCCTTCTAGTCCCCGTCAGTACTCTAGCTGCAGCATTTTGAATTAACTGAAGGCTTTTCAGGGAACTTTTAGGACAACCTGACAATAATGAATTACAATAGTCCAACCTAGAGGAAATAAATGCATGAATTAGCTTTTCAGCATCACTCTGAGACAAGACCTTTCTAATTTTAGAGATATTGCGCAAATGTAAAAAAGCAGTCCTACATATTTGCTTAATATGCGCATTGAAGGACATATCCTGATCAAAAATGACTCCAAGATTTCTCACAGTATTACTATCAATCAATCAATCAACTTTTTTCTTATATAGCGCCAAATCACAACAAACAGTTGCCCCAAGGCGCTCCATATTGCAAGGCAAGGCCATACAATAATTATGAAAAACCCCAATGGTCAAAACGACCCCCTATGAGCAAGCACTTGGCAACAGTGGGAAGGAAAAACTCCTTTTTAACAGGAAGAAACCTCCAGCAGAACCAGGCTCAGGGAGGGGCAGTCTTCTGCTGAGACTGGTTGGGGCTGAGGGAAAAAACCAGGAAAAAGACATGCCGTGAAGGGGGGCAGAGATCGATCACTAATGATTAAATGCAGAGTGATGCATACGGAGCAAAAAGAGAAAGAAACAGTGCATCATGGGAACCCCCCCACAATCTACGTCTAAAGCAGCATAACCAAGGGATGGTCCAGGGTCACCCGATCCAGCCCTAACTATAAGCCTTAGCGAAAAGGAAAGTTTTAAGCCTAATCTTAAAAGTAGAGAGGGTATCTGTCTCCCTGATCTGAATTGGGAGCTGGTTCCACAGGAGAGGAGCCTGAAAGCTGAAGGCTCTGCCTCCCATTCTACTCTTACAAACCCTAGGAACTACAAGTAAGCCCGCAGTCTGAGAACGAAGCGCTCTAATGGGGTAATATGGTACTACGAGGTCCCTAAGATAAGATGGGACCTGATTATTCAAAACCTTATAAGTAAGAAGAAGAATTTTAAATTCTATTCTAGAATTAACAGGAAGCCAATGAAGAGAGGCCAACACGGGTGAGATATGCTCTCTCCTGCTAGTCCCCGTCAGTACTCTAGCTGCAGCATTCTGAACCAACTGAAGGCTTTTTAGGGAACTTTTAGGACAACCTGATAATAATGAATTACAATAGTCCAGCCTAGAGGAAATAAATGCATGAATTAGTTTTTCAGCATCACTCTGAGACAAGACCTTTCTGATTTTAGAGATATTGCGTAAATGCAAAAAGGCAGTCCTACATATTTGTTTAATATGCGCTTTGAATGACATATCCTGATCAAAAATGACTCCAAGATTTCTCACAGTATTACTAGAGATCAGGGAAATGCCATCCAGAGTAACGATCTGGTTCGACACCATGCTTCTAAGATTTGTGGGGCCAAGTACAATAACTTCAGTTTTATCTGAGTTTAAAAGCAGGAAATTAGAGGTCATCCATGTCTTTATGTCTGTAAGACAATCCTGCAGTTTAGCTAATTGGTGTGTATCCTCTGGCTTCATGGATAGATAAAGCTGGGTATCATCTGCGTAACAATGAAAATTTAAGCAATACCGTCTAATAATACTGCCTAAGGGAAGCATGTATAAAGTGAATAAAATTGGTCCTAGCACAGAACCTTGTGGAACTCCATAATTAACTTTAGTCTGTGAAGAAGATTCCCCATTTACATGAACAAACTGTAATCTATTAGACAAATATGATTCAAACCACCGCAGCGCAGTGCCTTTAATACCTATGACATGCTCTAATCTCTGTAATAAAATTTTATGGTCAACAGTATCAAAAGCAGCACTGAGGTCCAACAGAACAAGCACAGAGATAAGTCCACTGTCCGAAGCCATAAGAAGATCATTTGTAACCTTCACTAATGCTGTTTCTGTACTATGATGAATTCTAAAACCTGACTGAAACTCTTCAAATAGACCATTCCTCTGCAGGTGATCAGTTAGCTGTTTTACAACTACCCTCTCAAGAATCTTTGAGAGAAAAGGAAGGTTGGAAATTGGCCTATAATTAGCTAAGATAGCTGGGTCAAGTGATGGCTTTTTAAGTAATGGTTTAATTACTGCCACCTTAAAGGCCTGTGGTACATAACCAACTAACAAAGATAGATTGATCATATTTAAGATTGAAGCATTAAATAATGGTAGGACTTCCTTGAGCAGCCTGGCAGGAATGGGGTCCAATAAACATGCCGATGGTTTGGACGAAGCAACCAATGAAAATAACTCAGACAGAACAACCGGAGAGAAAGAGTCTAACCAAATACCGGCATCACTGAAAGCAGCCAAAGATAACGATACATCTTTGGGATGGTTATGAGTATTTTTTTCTCTAATAGTCAAAATTTTGTTAGCAAAGAAAGTCATGAAGTCATTACTAGTTAAAGTTAATGGAATACTCAGCTCAATAGAGCTCTGACTCTTTGTCAGCCTAGCTACAGTGCTGAAAAGAATCCTGAGGTTATTCTTATTTTCTTCAATTAGTGATGAGTAGAAAGATGTCCTAGCTTTACGGAGGGCTTTTTTATAGAGCAACAAACTCTTTTTCCAGGCTAAGTGAAGATCTTCTAAATTAGTGAGACGCCATTTCCTCTCCAACTTACGGGTTATCTGCTTTAAGCTACGAGTTTGTGAGTTATACCACGGAGTCAGACACTTCTGATTTAAAGCTCTCTTTTTCAGAGGAGCTACAGCATCCAAAGTTGTCTTCAAAGAGGATGTAAAACTATTGACGAGATACTCTAACTCCCTTACAGAGTTTAGGTAGCTACTCTGCTCTGTGTTGGTATATGACATTAGAGAACATAACGAAGGAATCATATCCTTAAACCTAGTTACAGCGCTTTCTGAAAGACTTCTAGTGTAATGAAACTTATTCCCCACTGCAGGGTAGTCCATCAGGGTAAATGTAAATGTTATTAAAAAATGATCAGACAGAAGGGAGTTTTCAGGGAATACTGTTAAGTCTTCTATTTCCATACCATAAGTCAGAACAAGATCTAAGATATGATTAAAGTGGTGGGTGGACTCATTTACTTTTTGAGCAAAGCCGATAGAGTCTAATAATAGATTAAATGCAGTGTTGAGGCTGTCATTCTCAGCATCTGTGTGGATATTAAAATTGCCCACTATAATTATCTTATCTGAGCTAAGCACTAAGTCAGACAAAAGGTCTGAAAATTCACAGAGAAACTCACAGTAACGACCAGGTGGACGATAGATAATAACAAATGAAACTGGTTTTTGGGACTTCCAATTTGGATGGACAAGACTAAGAGTCAAGCTTTCAAATGAATTAAAGCTCTGTCTAGGTTTTTGATTAATTAATAAGCTGGAATGGAAGATTGCTGCTAATCCTCCGCCACGGCCCGTGCTACGAGCATTCTGACAGTTAGTGTGACTCGGGGGTGTTGACTCATTTAAACTAACATATTCATCCTGCTGTAACCAGGTTTCTGTTAGGCAGAATAAATCAATACGTTGATCAATTATTATATCATTTACCAACAGGGACTTAGAAGAGAGAGACCTAATGTTTAATAGACCACATTTAACTGTTTTAATCTGTGGTGCAATTGAAGGTGCTATATTATTTTTTCTTTACTAGAGGTCAGTGTAATGCCATCCAGAGTAAGCATCTGGTTAGACACCATGTTTCTAAGATTTGTGGGGCCAAGTACAATAAATCTACACAATAGTTTTTTAATTGTTACTGTTGTGACTCCAAGAACAGTCTCAACTTCAAATAACTTTTTTTCTATCTATCTAGTCATCAGAAGTTAAAGAAAATAGCACAGCACTGATTTGTGTTTCTTTATAGTTTAAGAAATATATTTTTTCACTTGTCCCACATCAGGAACATTTCAACATTTTCTGTGCAGAGAACTTTGCAAATACAGATGCACCTCAAAACTTCCATTGACGGAGCTGAACATCAAAACCTGAAGTCCAGAAGGAAGAAGAGAACATATCTGCTCTTCAAAATGTGAGGAAATTGTCTCCAAAAAGTCCACCAAGAGGTTAAAGCTGCAGAGGAGACCTTCATCTGGTTAAATGTCCCTGAGAGTCCAGCTCATCTGTCATCTCTGAAAACTCAAACCTGCTGCTACACTTGTAAATAAAATAAAGGCTCGTTAACCCCGGGGGTCATAACTTAACCCGCACAAGTTTGGATTATACTTGCCACATGTATCGGCCGATCCTTGCAAAATTCTCAGAACAAATACAGGATAAATAGATTGACAAATTCATGATAGGAATATTTTTTAAATTAAAATTAGAAAAATGGTGCACAAAAATATATGCCTGAAGTCATAAATGACCCCACTTGGTCACTTGAGGGTTAAAGAGCAACTTTTTTTTTTTATTTGAAAAAGGTGTTTCCTTCTATATTTTAACATTAAATTAATGAATCATTAGACATGTCCATGAAGTCAAAGTTCAAAGTACTTGCACAGGTAGAAGCCCCAACCCTATTGTACATAATTTCAAAGCATTCACAATCACTAATATAGCCAACTTCATAATTTAGTAATTACTCTGTCCTGATTGCAACATTAAAAGCAATCACAGTCAATGAAGACGTAATTAAATGCTGAAATGACTAAATTAAAAAATGATTTCATCATGAGATTCATGTCACATTGACAAATCCTAATTAACACACAGTGCAGTCATTGTTGCATCATATCCTGTTGTGTTTACAGTTGTATGCAAAACTTTGGGCACCCCTGATCATTTTCATGATTTTTCTTTTATAATTCATTGATTGTCTGGATCAGAAATTTCAGTTAAATATATCATATAGCAGACAAACACACTGATATTTGAGAAGTAAAATGAAGTTTCTAGTATTTACAGAAAGTGTGCAATAATTATTTAATCAAAATTGGGCAGGTGCATAAATTTGGGCACCCTTGTCATTTTATTGATTTGAATACATTCAGCACTAATTACTGGAACACAAAATTGGTTTGGTAAGCTCAGTGACCCTTGACCTCAATACACTGGTGAATCCAATCATGAGAAAGGGCATTTAAGGTGGCCTTTTGCAAATGTTTCCCCTCTTTGCATCTCTTCTAGTGAGTGGCAGCATGGGAGCCTCTACAACTCTCAAATGAACTGAAAACAAAGATTGTTCAACATCATGGTTTAGGGGAAGGTTACAAAAAGCTATCTCAGAGATTTAAGCTGTCAGTTTCCACTGTGAGGAACATAGTGAGGAAATGGAAGACCACATGCACAGTACTAGTTAAGGCCCGAAGTGGCAGGCCAAGAAAAATCTCAGGTACGCTGAAGTAAAGGATGGTGAGAACAGTCATAGTCAACCCACAGACCTGCTCCAAAGACCTACAACATGATCTTGCTGCAGACAGTGTCTCTGTGCATCATTCAACTTTACAGCGCACTTTGCACAAAGAGGTGCTGTATGATGCTGTAATGCAGAGGAAGCCTTTTCTGCGTACACACCACAGAGTTGCTTGAGGTATGCTAAAGCACATTTGGACAAGCCAGCTTCATTTGGAATAAAGTGCTGTGACCTGACGAAACAAAAATTGAGTTATTTGGATTTAATAAGGGGCGGTATGTATGGCGGAAAAAGAACACAGCATTCCAAGAAAAACACTTGCTACCTACGTAAAATTGGGAGGTGGTTCCATCATGCTGTGCGGCTGTGTGGTCAGTGCAGGTGCTTGGGAATCTTGTTAAAGCAGAGGGTCACATGGATTCCAGTCAATATCAGCAATTCATGAGAACAATGTTCAAGAATCAGTGACAAAGTTGAAGTTGCGTCGGGGCTGGATCTTTCAACAAGACAACAACCCTAAACACTGCTCAAAACCTACCAAGGCATTCATGCAGAGGAACAAGTGCAACATTCTGGAATGGCCATTTCAGTCCCCAGACCTGAATATTATTGAAAATTTGTGGTGTGATGTGATTTTAAGCGGGCTGTCCATGCTTGGAAACCAACAAACCTGACTGAACTGGAGATGTTTTGTAAAGAAGAATGGTCGAAAATACCTTAAACCAGAATTGGAAGCTATAGGAAGTGTTTAGAGGCTGTTATTTCTGCAAAAGGAGGATCTACTAAATACTGATGTATTTTTTCTGTTGGGGTGCCCAAATTTATGCACCTGCCTAATTTTGTTTAAAGAATTATTGCAAACTTTCTGTAAATACTAGAAACTTCATTTCACTTCTCAAAAAATCACTATGTTTGTCTGCTATACGATATATTTAACTGAAATTGCTGATCCAAACAACCAATGATTTATAAAGGAAAATCATGGAAATCATCAGGGGTGCCCAACCTTTTACATTCAACTGTACAATAAACATTTATATTTATTTACTGTGTCGTTTTTCTTGGTTGAAATGCAGATATGAATGAATGACTCTACCAGACTTAAAATTGTACACATTAATTTTCATGCCATTTATTTGTCTAAAAATAAATGTTGATGGTTCCTTGTAATATTAATTAAGAAATCATTTCATCTGAAACAACAACAGATAAGTTATGGTTTCAATTTACAGATGAACATCAAAGATTTCTAAAGAATCTTTTTTATTTATTTAAAACTATTTTAATTACAAGTTTTCTGATGTAAGAAATGTGTTATGTGTCGGACGCAGCTCGGAGAACCGACCAGCGTTTGAAGGACCCAGTATGAAATAAGCAGAGCACGGTACAAAGGCTAACTGAATTTAATACATAACAGTGATACAAAATATACAAAAGAAAGTGCGGTCTGGCGTGGTGCGCTCCCAGCAGCGCTAACGGTCCGGAGCCAGAAGCTGTTCGGACCCAAGGACCCCGCCGACACCCCCCAGGTGGCCGCAACAAACCGAGTCTGTGAAAGAAGGAACCATTATGTGAGTCCACACTCTACACACAGAGAGAACACTTAAAGGTGTACACAAACAGCAAACACTTCCTGGCTTGATTACTAATCAGCTTCCCAACCTGCAGGCATGGAACATCCAGTTCACAAAACTCCACTGCAGTGGAAGCCGATACATGACTAACATACAGCTCAATATAATAAAGGTGTGAGGGACACCACATTTACTGACTGTATAAATGTTAGTCACAAAATCTAACGTACCTCAGGAAGTGTGCTGACGAGCGTGAGACCTCACCCTCTCCTCTTTCATAGACCGTGCATCAAACCCTGGACGTTCTCTGCATCCACTGATGATGAGATGGCTCCCGAGACGACGATCTCACCCGTCTGGTCACAAGGTCGAGTCTCTGGCAAATACACACTGTATACTCCAGTCTTAAATGCCACCATGTTCCAATCCATATAGATGCACCTCAGCTGTGAGTCCTGATGAGCCGCAGGTGATCAGGGTGAGGTCCTGATAACCTCAGCAACACAGCCACTCAGTCCCAAATGCAAGCCACCTGGAAGGAAAAACAAAAGACAGAAACAAAAAGGCAGCCAGGCCCCCCAGCCATACAACAAAATGTTTAACTTCAAAATGTACACTAATCAGAAATAAATCTTGAGGTAAAAAAAATATTTGTAAGGATTTTCTTTCGAAAACTGCTGTGTATAATGTGTGATTTTACACATTTCTGATTTCTCACATTTCTGCACTGTTGTCTTCAGTGTTTGGCCTGATGCCTCGTTTCTATTGGACGCACGCAGCTACGTCACAGCACGCACTGGTGAAAGCTGGACTGGGGTGAACTTTGACAGCGTCTGAAGTTTGAGGTCAAGCGGTGGTTGCGCGCTCCCGGTTGGAGCGTCGCACAAGCTCGGTTTTTGTGCTTCGCATCGTGAAGCAGCATTTGTGCGATGCTTTTCATTGAAAACAATGGGTTTTACAGCAATGTGAGCCGCGTTTGTGCGCTCGGTGTGAAAGGCCCTTAATAATGACACTTGCCTTGCGCAACGCTTTGTGCAACGAGGAAAGTCAGTGTAATGTAAGAATGATAAAATTTTACCTTTTCATGACTGAAAAACCCCACCCTCCACCCCCCTTTGGACACAGTATTAAACATAAGAGCATATTTTGTCTGAAATTAAACTGTTGTACTATGTTCCAATTCTTAAGATGTATAGACATGCTTGTTACTGTGAACAGACAATTCCTCGGTTTCTTGCACTTTCACTTCTGTATAATGACAATTTTATCAATGTGTAAATACTCACTCTTGATGGTGGCAATGCGGACAGGATCGCTGCTCTCCCGACTGACTGGGTTCTCCAACTCACAGGAAAATTCATGACGGCCTATATCCTCCTAAAAATGGAATAAATATTAGCCTGACATCCACTGCTTGTCAACTGGAGTACAAGGATTAAAGCTTGGGCCACTTCTCTTCTACCTCACTGGACAGAAACATCAGCTTATTTTACTTTTTGCATGACAGTATGCTGATGACATGTAGCTTTACTTATCCTTCCCACCACCTCACCGTCTCAGTACAGAACGTTGCATTCCTACAACTGCACCTGGGACTTTCAAAGACTAACTAGGCACTATAGAAATCTGGCTGTAACGGCTGATAACTAACCCTCACTGATCGCACTGCGTCTACCTCTCGATCATGCCATGCATGTCATTTTGCTCTGCACACTGTAACATCATGAAATTCTAGCCATTCAAGTCTGAGGATGAGACACAACTTTGGGAATGGTGCGGGGGGGAACTCTTCCTCATTAAAATGCTGCATTACACCAAATGAAATTATATACAGTACCTCTGTAACATTCAGAACTTGAGCTAAATTTTTCTTCACTTGGTCCCCTATTTTCCAGTTGTACACCAGTGGTCCAGTGTATGTGCCGTTTTTAATGCATTTCAGTGAACAGGAGGTATGGTCATCATTGCAGATTACAGAGATAACAGGTTTTGGGACACGAGCTGTTGATGAAGAAAGAGACAATTAAAACTGTGAAACTGCTTTTGTTGATGTATAGTTTCACCTGGATTCTCCCGGTGTATGTTAAAGTTTCTGTTTCACAATGTAGAACCTCTGTATTATTTTTGACAAAATAGTGGCAGGAAACCTTTGTGTTTTAGTCAATAAAATAGTTCAGTTCTGTGCAGAACTGACCAAATGCCAAAGCCACACAGAAACACAAATTACATCATCAATTAATCACAATTTGCATGAATCTGTGTCAAACATGTAAGGCACAGGTATTGCCCTCTCTGAGTGCCCATTCTCATTCAGACTGATATCTGTTGATGAAGCTTCTCTGGGCAGGAGATATCTAGACATTCCATCTACAGCAACTGGATTAGTTTTCAATATGTTTCACCACTCAACCAAGTGGCCTTCAGTTTTTAAAAGTTACATTGAATTACAATATTTTCCAGAGTATAACTGGCTTATTTATGTTTCTTTTTTTTACTAGTTTGTCCTGCGACTTATAGTCCAGTGCAACTTACATACTGAAAAAAATCGAAATTCTGTACATTTTCATGACAGTGGAAAGGAGAAACCACATTAAACTGCCTTTTATTTTTTAAATAACCAGGGGAAGAGGGAAGACTTCCTAACGAGGCTCTGTTCGTTTCTGCTTAAAATGGCCTAGTTTCTGCTTAATACTGACTTTATAATGATTTAAGAGGGTTTACCTTTATCATCTGATGGTTAACAATCCCATTCATCCATTTGATCACTTTGAGTGAAGAGACTCCATCTCAGACATGCTGCTGTAGTCCGAAATGACGCATGCGCAGATGCAAAAGGCAGACCGATTTTTCGGGGCGGACCATTCGGTCTGCTACACTGGGCCTGCTTTGGGTTGCATCTGCGGTGTCATGATGATGCCCACGTTGATGCAACCTAGTGCCGAGTTGAAGTAGCTCAACGCCATAAACCAGTGAGGGACTCAAAGGGCGAAGTGACACGCACACCAAAAACTAAACATGCTTAATTGTTTTGTGTCAAACACAGGACGCAGAAAGGAAGTAGTTTTCTCGCAAGTTTGAGGCAACTTAATGGTACTTAAATGTGACTGGATGCCACACAATATAACGCTACCCAATGCCAATTAATGATTCCTGCTATGCTCCATTGTTGCCAAACTATAAATCACTCAGGATTGTTGTTGAACTTTTTAGACCGTGTACACAATGCAGTAAAACTACCCCGCTCAAAGAGCACATGTGAACAATTAAAAGAAAAAAAAAAAGCTCATTGCAGCCTGACTGCAGCTCCTCACCTCCTCAAATTCTCTCACGATTGTGTTAAATAAAGTCCGTAAGTGATGTTTACAGACTGATTGCCAGAGACAGGACATGTCCATATCCAGTATAACTCCGGACATCTCCACGTCCCCTCACGGATGGTTCGCTATGCGCCGTGAACGCCGGCTGCAGCTCCGCGGTCACAGGAAGAAATATAAACTATAACAGAAATCATGAGCGCAGACCTGCAGCACAGCACAAGAAGAAATATAAACTAGAAGAATAATCAGAGTGCACACTGTCTGGCTGCAGCTCAGTCTGCACTCTCACCTCCTCAAGCTTGCCCCCCCACCACCGATGCTGTGCACAACTGACGCAGACATTAGATATATATATTATTTTTACTTCTATTTGGAAGATATTTCATTTGGACTATATGAAACAACAAGGATAATTCTTTTTTTTAAGAGTCCTGCGCAAAAACTGAACAACAAGTAAATAAACATTATCTTCTTCAAATATGTGACAAAAGAGTTTTCAAACATTTAATAGCACTGCATGTTCATATGATTGTCTCTTCAGTGACTGAAAGAAGCAGATTACTCACATTTTGCACATGATTAATTAGCTTGTGGCTTCAGATCGCTGAAGTGGTGTTTGTTATAATGAATAATGCACCACGTTTTCAAACATTTAATTGCACTGCACGTTCACCTCACATATGATAGTATAATCAGTTGCTCAAAGATGTACTTTGCTCACGCTTTGTGCCTGGTTCAGTAACAATAATTAGGTTGTTAGCTGTGCTCTGTAACATCATGTGTGCCTTATACACAAGAGTCATCAGCAGATGGCATACCCTCCACGGTAATAAATAATGCAGCAATTAATTTTGCTTCTTGTTGCAAGAAGTGTAAGTGTGATTTGTATCCCAGTGCACCTTAAATACTTTTTTTTTCTTAAAGAGCCATTTTTGGACAAGTGCATCTTATACTTTGGAAATACAGTAAGTCAGTTTTAAAATTTTTGTTCTCATGTAAACAATACATGTGGACTCACAGATTGCAATGATTTCATTCATATATTAGAAAAGAAATGTCATAAATGTAGCTTGATTAACCTCGATTAAAACTGTCTTGACTTATAGAAAAACTGTACAACTGCTGCCTACCTAATCAACCCCTCCAGCATCTAGTGTTTCATATTACTACTTACAAAAGACTTTAAGATGAACGGGACTGAAAATTTGACCATTGATCTCTGGTGTGTACTCTCCGTTGTCCTCTGGACTTAGTCCTGTGATTGTCAGCTCCCCGTTGACAAGGTTTAGAGAACCTCGCTCTTCAAACATACAACATGAAGGACAGGATTAGGTTCTGAGAGGAGTACTGACCACATAGGTTGCTTTCACAAATCAGTACAACTCTAGCCACTGTATGAGTCATAACCTATGTAATCTATTTGATTCCACCTAGGAACCAAATCATAAAATACCCCAGTGTGTTAGTATACCTCTGAACTGACGATATGCATCGACATCTCCAAGTCCATCCCAGTCCACAGCCATGTCACTGCCATGTTTCCACAGGATGCGTGTGATTTGGCTGTCACAGAGACAGCACCTGGGCTGAGGACAACTTTGTCACCTATCATTTTTGTATACTCGATCACATCTGTAATGAGAAAAACAGGGGCTCATTCCTGGAAACCAAACCCCTCATCAGCAATCCACCTGTAATGACTGAGTAGTGAGCTGCACAGTGGGAAAACTGTGAGGCTCAGGTAAGTAGCTAATCGGTCAATGAAAGTCAGTATCTTTACATTTATTGAGGAAAATGTGCACATTAGCTCCATATGGATCCAAGCTACTACACATTCTAATGACATTTTCACTTGTTTAGTTGTGATAAAAAGTGGTTTACTGTCCATGTTTTTAGCTTGCTTCATGCCATAACATTATATACACTGAACAAAAATATAAAAACACTTTTGTTTTTGCTCCCATTTTTCATGAGCTGAACTTAAAGATCTAAAACCTTTCCTATATACACAAGACCTATTTCTCTCAAATATTGTTCACAAATCTATGTTCAGGGATGAGGACTGGCAAATTCGATTTTCAGAGGAAAATAAGCCAGGGTCCAGGGGCCGCAGGTTGCAGCAAAGCATTTTTGCTGTTTTAAAACATGTAAATTGCACTAAAATGATATTAACAGCTACTATAAATGCCAGGTGTTCATATCTATAATTCAAACTGTAAACCCTTACTAAGACCATTTACTGTACATGTGTATTTTTGTGACCAAAATATTTTTTCATAACTAGACTTACTTGATTTTCAGCATTCTCCACTTCAGCATGGCACCACTTGTCAACAAACATACATGTAAGGGCGGGAGAAACGCATATATAACCTTTGCGCTGATTGGTCATAAGCTTTGTAATAACCAATGAAAACGTGCGTAAGTAATAGCTTCGATACCGTCTCGGTTTTTATGATCTGTTGGAGGGAAAACTACCGAATATTGTTAGTTGAAAGACTACACAGTTAGCTCCGTTACACTTCATGCTCATTGTGCACCTACTTCATACTGGTCACTGATCAACACAGCGTTACTTCCGCGTTTGGCTGACTGACGGACTGATCGAACTTGCTGCGTCGGCGGATAACAAACAAAGACCACTCAGTGTTCTGAATAGATGACAATTTTATTAAACAAAGGTACTCCTGGCATTAATTTTTCTTTTTTTGCATTCTTACCCCCCCCCCTAAAATTTTCTCACGGATTTGGATGTTCACAAAATCGACCCCCAGGGACTGTCAATCCGCGGGAAAAATCTCATCCCTGTATGTTTGTGAGCACTTCTCCTTTGCCGAGACAATCCATACCATTTCAGAGGTGTGACATATCAAGATGCTGCTTAGACAGCATGATTATTGCACAGGTGTGCCTTAGGCTGGCCACAATAAAAGGCACTCTGAAATGTGCACTTCTGCTTTATTGGTGGTGGGGGGGGGGTCTATGGAGAATCATCAAACCAGTCAGTATCTGGTGTGACCACCATTTGCCTCACACAGTGCAACACATCGCACAGAGTTGATCAGCAGCCAGACGCCATCAAATGGGAGCAATTTGCCCACTCGGTTGCAACGACAAACTGCAGTCAGGTCAAGACCCAGATGAGGATGACGAGCAAGCACACAAGGGCCCCTGAGATGGTTTCTGGCATTTTGTGCAGAAATTCTTTGGTCCTGTAAACCGATTGTTGCAGCAGCTGTTTAGGTGGCTGGTCTCAGACGATCTTGGAGGTGACATGCTAAGTTGTGAGGCCGGTTGGATGTACTGCCAAATTCTCTGAAACGTCTTTGGAGACAGCTTATGGTAGAGAAATGAACATTCTATTCACCAAGCAACAGCTCTGGTGGACATTCCTGCAGTCTGCATGCCAATTGCACGCTCCCTCAGAACTTGCCTCATTCTGTTGCATTTCTGCTGTGTGATAAAACTGACCATTTCTGAGTGGCCTTTTATTGAGGCCAGCCTAAGGCACACCTGTGCAATAATGATGCTGTCTAATCAGCCTTCTTGTTATGCCACACGTGTGAGGTGGGATGGATTATCTCAGCAAAGGAGAAGTGCTCACTAACAGATTTAGACAGATTTGTGAACAGTATTTGAGAGAAACTGGTACTTTGTGTATATAGAAAAAGTTTTAGATCTTTGAGATCAACTCATGAAAAATGGGAGGAAAAACAAAAGTGTTGCATTTACAGTGAGGGTAAATAAATTTTTGATCCACTGATGAGTTTTCCCACCTACAAAGAATGGAGAGGTCTGTAATTTTTATCATAGGTACACTTCAACTGTGAGAGACAGAATCTAAAAAAAAAAAAATCAGAAAATCACATTGTATGATTTTTATATAATTAATCTGACCCTGACTGGGGATGCTGTCGGGCGGTGGAAGGAGTACTTCGAGGATCTCCTCATCCCATCGTCACGTCTTCCAAAGAGGAAGCAGAGACTGGGGGCTCAGAGGCGGACTCATCCATTACCCAGGCCGAAGTCACCGAGGTGGTTAGAAAGCTCCTCGGTGGCAAGGCCCCTGGGGTGGATGAAATCCGTCCCGAGTACCTTAAGTCTCTGGATGTTGTGGGGCTGTCTTGGCTGACACGCCTCTGCAACATCGCGTGGCAATCGGGGACAGTGCCTCTGGATTGGCAGACCAGGGTGGTGGTCCCACTGTTTAAGAAGGGGGACCGGAGGGTGTGTTCCAACTATAGGGGGATCACACTCCTCAGCCTCCCCGGTAAGGTCTATTGCAGAGTACTGGAGAGGAGAATTCGACCGATGGTCGAACCTCGGATTCAGGAGGAGCAGTGTGGTTTTCGTCCTGGTCGCGGCACACTGGACCAGCTCTACACGCTCCATCGGGTGGCTCGAGGGTTCATGAGAGTTCGCCCAACCAGTCCACATGTGTTTTGTGGATCTGGAGAAGGCGTTCGACCATGTCCCTCGGGGCGCCCTGTGGGGAGTGCTCCGGGAGTACGGGGTCCTTTGCTAAGGGCCATCCGGTCCCTGTACGACCGCAGCAGGAGCTTGGTTCGCATTGCCGGCAGTAAGTCAAACCTGTTTCCAGTGCACGTTGGCCTCCGCCAGGGGTGCCCTTTGTCACCGGTTCTGTTCATTATTTTTATGGCCAGTATTTCTAGGCGCAGCCAGGGTGTAGAGGGGGTCTGGTTTGGGAACCACAGAATCTTGTCTCTGCTGTTTGCGGACGATGTGGTTCTGTTGGCTTCGTCAAATCAGGACCTTCAGCGTGCACTGGGGCGGTTTGCGGCCGAGTGTGAAGCATCCGGGATGAAAATCAGCACCTCCAAATCCGAGGTCATGGTTCTCGACCGGAAAAAGGTGCTTTGCCCTCTCGGTGGAGTATCCTTGCCTCAAGTGGAGGAGTTTAAGTATCTCGGAGTCTTGTTCACGAGTGAGGGACGGATGGAGCGTGAGATCGATAGACGGATCGGTGCAGCATCTGCAGTGATGCGGTCGCTGTATCGGGCCGTCGTGGTGAAGAGAGAGCTGAGTAGGGGGGCAAAGCTCTCGATTTACCGATCGATCTATGTTCCGATCCTCACCTATGGTCATGAGATTTGGCTCATGACCGAAAGAATGAGATCGCGAGTACAAGCGGCCGAGATGAGTTTCCGCCGCAGGGTGACTGGGCGCTCCCTTAGAGATAGGGTGAGGAGCTCAGTCACTCGGGAGGAGCTCGAAGTCGAGCCGCTGCTCCTCAACGTCGAAAGGAGTCAGTTGAAGTGGCTCGGGCATCTTTTCCGGATGCCCCCTGGATGCCTCGCTGGAGAGGTGTTCCGGGCACGTCGCACTGGGAGGAGGCCCCGGGGAAGACCCAGGACACGCTGGAGGGATTACATCTCTCGGCTGGCTTGGGAACTCCAGGTGTGTTGGAGCAGGGAGACAACTGAGAGTGTCAGGAATGTGGCTCTCAAGGACCGAACTTGGCCACCCCTGCCTATATTAATGGCACCTGTTTGAACTCATTACCTGTATAAAAGATACCTGTCGACACACTCAATCACACTCCAACCTATCCACCATGACCAAGACCAAAGAGCTGTCTAAGGACACAAGGGACAAAATTGTAGAAGGCTGGGATGGGCTACAGGACAACAGGCAAGCAGCTTAAGGCAAAAACTGTTGGCACAAATATTAGAAAATAGAAAAACACAAGATGACTGTCAATCTTCCTCGGTCTGGGGTTCCATGCAAGATCTGGCCTCGTGAGGTAAGGATGATTCTGAGAAAGCCCAGAACTACATGGGAGGACATGGTCAATGACCTGAAGACAGCAGGTAAATGGACTGTATTTATATAGTGCTTTTCCATCTGCATCAGACTCTCAAAGCTCTTTACACACTAATGCCTCACATTCACCCCAATGTGAGGGTGCTGCCACAAAAGGTACTCACTACACACAGGGAGCAACTAGGGGATTAAGGACCTTACCCAAGGGCCCTTAGTGATTTTCCCGGTCGGGCTGGGATTTGAACCGAGGACAGTCTGGTCTCAAGCCCAACGCTTTAACCACAAGACCATCATCTCCCCACAGTTGCAAAGATTACATTAATAACACGCTACGCTGTCATGGTTTAAAAAACTGCAGGGCATGCAAGGTCCCCCTGCTCAAGCCAGCACATGAAAATTCAGTAAGGTATACGTTATATATTATATTCCAATTCTAAAGTGGAACTATGCCAGTATACAAAGGTATATCTAAATATCTAAAATGGAAGAGTAAAATAGGAGAGCAGAAAAGAGTAGAGTAGAGTCACTTAGGTGCCTGGTCTTGAGAACCAGGAATGGTAGGTTAAAAAGCTTTTTATCCCATGGGAACTCTCCCTACCCACCCAAGCAGCTCAGAAAAAGGTATATATATATATATATATATATATAATATAATAAATAATAAGAACTAAGAAGGATAAGACATCACAGGAGAAGATTGTAGTATAGGTACTTTAGTATGTAGACTAGTAGTAAAATCAAATATAGTTAGTAGGCTAAACTATAGAAGCAGAAGCGATGAGTGTGTGAGTGTACTGGTATCCATCTAAAGTAACTCTGTTAGCATACTACAGGAAAATAAAAAGTATAATCATTATGCTATCAAATGGAAACCTAAGAACTTAGGTAGTATATATTGATATCTTTAAAGGAACACATAAACTGATGAATCATTAAACTCTACACCATGTAAAATAAAACTGTAAATGGCGAAAATAAGATAGTTGTAGTAGAAGAGCTAAATTAGCCGTGAATAAGCCAACCGTACCCAGCAAGCTAACACGATAAACAAAAACGGTAATTAGTGTATAAAGTATAATAGTGTAGTTAAACCTACAGTAACGGTATTAACAGATACATATAAAATAAATGTGGGCAAAAGTATGAATTAATGTGGGTTATCAAACACAAAAGAACCAACTATCTTGTAAGCTACGATGAATGTTGCTAAGGCCAGCTAGATAAGCTAATGTTAGCTGTTAGGTATAACTAATAGTACCCCACTCCTCCAATATTTACTTAAATATAATATTAAAGGTGAAGGTGAATGAGGGTGAGGCAGCTTATTAAATAATTAACAGCTAATAGGCTATTAATTATTATGTCACAGAGCAAGCCATCAATTCCATACCGCAACCGCCTACACTGGAAGACCTAGACTACGAGCCAACCGAAGAGGAGCTCAACAAGGCCCTCAAGCAGCTGGCCAGTGGCAAAGCTGCAGGTAGCGATGGCATTCCACCAGAAGTCATAAAGTGTGGATCCTCAGTCCTGTTAGAACCACTGACTAACCTTCTCATGGAAAAAGTTTTAGATCTTTGAGTTCATCTCATACAAAATGGGAGCAAAACCAAAAGTGTCACATTTATATTTTTGTTGAATATATATATATATAAATATATAATATATATATATATATACACACACCACACACAACACACACACACACAAGTATACTAGTGCTGCACCATGTGACCTAAAATTCATATCGCGGTATTATAAATATGTGCTTCTGAATCTGTCCCTTAGCAAAGGTAAATTGATAGAAAATAAATAAATAAATGACAAAAAAATAAAAATAGATATAATGTAATTTTGAAAACATTTATTGTGCAGATCTCAAAACTACTGGTAAAATTTCCTGGAAAGTACATCTAAGATGCAAGCCTAGATTAAATGTTTTGGTGAAAGAATTAAATAAATTTGTGGCCAGTGACTGAAGTTTCGTCTCTTGAACACTAGATGGAACACCTCCTCTGAATACATGATGCGCTTTCAGGATGGTCACGTCCTCAATAACAAAACTCAACATGAAACCACCAAAACATTTTATAAAAAATACTTAATTTACTCATATCTGAAGTCAGTTTGGGTAAATTGATGTTACCTGGCTGATTTTGTCTTTCTGTTCCCGTTAAAAAAATCATTGCGTTATTAAATGTGGCGTTTTATCAAATGTTTGATTCAGGTCGCGATGGAGCCTCCGCCTTCCCCCTGTGCATCGACTGAAATAAATAACAACGGCTTTGCAAATATCAGTGACAGAACAGGCGTCTCACAAACTTACATGAACAGCAGTGAGAGTCAGTCACCTCATCTCAGAACACCCCTCTCTGCCGCAGCAAACTGGTTCACACACGCACACAGCCACTTCACAGAGGAGTTTCCTGGATTGAAAAACTCCGCAGCCGTTATCACAATTACTCGGTGGAGTCCAAATCTCTACCGTCAGCCATAATTATACCGTGTACCGATAAACCGCCTAAAACGCGCAGACCTAATGTATACATACATATATTAGGCATATGAATCGCAACACTGACAATGATTCAATAAGCACCTCAATACACTACCAGCGAATTGATACATATTGCAATACATGACGATACGCGATACAAATCACCCCTGATCCTAATTCGATAGGATCTGATATGTATATGATGGCGATTCAATTCCTCACAGCGTGATACAATGCGATTTGGTGCAATATGATTAGGGATGGGTACTGATAAGACTTTATTGATATCAATGCCATTATCGATTCCGCTTATCGATCCGATGCTTTATCGATTCCCATATCAATACCTCTTGTGAATTTTCTGTGTACTAAAAGTAGGCTTTACAGGTTTTCTAGGTCAACAACATTTTACTGAGTCTTAAAGTAAATATATAAGAAATTGGTCACTGGATCCTTGATCTCTGGACATAAATAAAAATCAATAGAATCTGTACATGGTCACTGGATCCTTGATGTACATGATGGATCCTAGATCTCTGGACATAAATAGAAATAAACAAAATCTGTAGTTTTTGTCAAAAGCATTTCCTTTCAGATACTGACAAGTGAAACTCCATAGCTTCTGAACTGAGGTCTTCAGGAGGCTGCACTGCACGTCAGGATGTAATTCATAAGGGCCCCTTCACACATCGTGCGAATTTGGTCGATTTGCGCATAAAGTGCACATGAAGCAGGAATCGTGTGCAAAACATGTAAAATCGCAGCTACCTTGTCCACCTGTTGCTACAACTATTTGCGCACACCAGCGGCTGAAAGACAGAGTGTGCGCTGTGCGATCCCACTGAACCCTGTCGCAGCAGGTGTTGGCCAAATTCCAACTGACACACACAAACATCTAACACTGCTCGCATGACACTTAGAAAATGTGTGGCCATTCGTACTATCATCCATCACGAAAACAGTCAGACAATCACTGTCGAAGTGGATGTGAAATTTGTCTAAGTGCCCCACAACTGTGAAGTTGCAGAGCGTAAATGTGGCGTTCCAGAGTGTCGGCTCCCCCCACAACTCGTGTGTGTGTTTCATGCGCTCCCTCCCCCCCGCAACACATCTATGCATGTAATTCATGCTCCCCGCCTCCCGCAGGCGAGGCATCTCTGATCTGATCACAGAGTGACATCTTGGTCTGTGCACTGACAGGACAGGGGGCGTGGCTGGCTGCCCACAGCCGTTGAGACATCTCTGGTCCTGGACATCACAGCTGCAGCACACGTCCCATGTTTTGACAGACATGCACGTGTGTGCTTGTGTGGAAATACATAAAAACATATATCGCTTTTTGCGATGGGAGGAGAAATGGACCGTCAGTCCGTTTGGACACGCAGCAGGCAATCTGAATGTCACGTCTGACAGGATACGCGTGTCGGGCCGTGAGGGGCTGCCACAGGACCAGGATAAACCACAGTATGACAAATATGCCACTTTTACAGATTTGTAGTGATTAATCAAAAAGTTGATAGGACCAATATTTTTAGAAAAATTAGCAATTTTAGCTAACCAATAAGCAATGGATGGTGTGCTGCAATAAACCATGGGAGTTCAAGGTTTGGGGGTTTTAAATGGTGTTATTTGGTTCTTGCTAGTTTAACAGTGTTGTTAGTGTTGTTGACTTATTGTGTTTTTGTAGTTCAACTGGTTCTATAAGTTTAGGTAAGTCTCATGTTGCTCTTACCATGAGTGACTTAAATTTCAAGTTGGAACCATGAGTGAAATGTTGAGTGGTTTTAATGTCTTCAGCAACTGTCTTTGTCAAATTAAAACCACCTGCTTACAGCAGATGTGTGTGCGACTTTGATCAGTGACAAACAGAGCACAGCTGTTTGGCATGCTTATGTATTTTGGGTCAACACTGACAGGACTAATAGTTTTGGAGAAGCTACAAATATTAGCTAACACTGCTAATTACATTTTTGACTCACACACCTTTCCAGCAGAGGGCAGTAAATCATGTTTATATTAAAGGTGTGAGTGTAAGTGCATATATTGTAAAAACGTTAAAGAATACATGCATGACACAAGAAAGATAAAACACTTATTTCCATTGTGGTCCATTTAAAATTCAATTGAAAAATTCAAATAGAAGTAATAATAAAAGTAATAATAATAATAGTGTGTTAAGAAGAACCTAAACAATTTATAAATACATTAAGACAGTAAATTAACATTAAAAATTACATGATTAACAGGAAATAAAAGGGCTGAGGTCTTCTAAAAATTGTTGAGGTCTAAGGTTCTAAAAACATTCTGTACTCACATGCCATTCCAACACATTTCTTTAATTTATTTCATTTTTTAATTTAATTTATACCACCCTTGAAAAATATCAGTTACCTATTTTATAAACACTACCCAATGTAGAGCCTGTGAATCCCCACGGGCAACACGAGATTATTTTAATATTACTTCTATTTTGTCATTTGATTTTTAATGGACCACAATGGATATATGTGTTTTCACTTTCTTGTGCCATCCATGTATTTTTTAATGTATTTACAATTGTATTATGTACTTACATTGACATTACTAAATAAAATCACGCACGCATGCTTTTAACATATAGATGATTTACCACCACCTGCTGGATTAGTGTGTGAGTCCAGAATGTAATTATCAAGATCCATTGTTCAGTGTTAGCTAATATCCATAGTTTCTCCAAAAATATTAGCCATATCTTTCTGTGTAGGCTCTCAGTTGTCCAGGTGGTTTCCATAGTAGAGAAGCTTGAATCTTCGACTGGACTGGGTTGCTTGACGCAAGGACATTTCGCTTCAAATCGCAGAACCTTCCTCAGCTAAAATTCTTGCTCTGGTAGTCTGACTTCTGTCTTGACTCTTGTAGAGAAGAATAAACAGAAGTCAAAAGCTGGAGTTTTAAACCTAACCAGACCCCTCCTACCGAGAGGCAGACTGCTATAGGCTAGTGACTAAACAATAGCTCTAATTAGCACCTATTGTGCTCTAGTTAGCACCCTCCTAATGACAGGGCAGCTGTCCCTCCTAATGATGGGACGGACCCTCTCCTGATGGCTCCCTTGACGACTCTGCTGATGACGTGAATGACTTATTACCATGAACAAAAGACAAACTGCTTTGACCTGAGTACCCCATTGTAAACAGGGGATAAAGCGTGTCTCAGACCCCCTCCCCGGTTAAGGCTTGGTTTCAAACGTTTCACAAAGAATGCCTCCTTGACCCCTCTCTCAAACCATTTCTTCCCAATAAAAATGGGAACCGGGTTACACCCAATAATAAATAAATAAGAGTTAAAAACAAAAAAATTTACAGCAGACAAAAAAGTAAATAAATAAAAATGGAATAAAAGAAAATAAAAATGCACTAGCTCATTTGGGAAACACTGTAAAAAAGAAGTAAGTTTTTAAAGAAGATTTAAAAGTCTCAATGGTCAGGGACGATCTAATATGAAAGGGGAGACTATTCCAAAGCCTGGGGGCAGCCGCCACAAAAGCCCTAATTTTAACAAAATGCAAACCGTATGCTGAGTATTTTCTCACCTGTCTTCCATCTGTGGATTCCAATCACGGCTGCTACAGCTGTTAGCAGAGCTATGAACACGATGATTCCTCTATGGATATTCACATTACCTTCAGAAACACAAAAACAACGACAACCCTAAGTGCAATTATATTGTAAACAGTTTTCTACTGTTGTTCACTTGCATGTCAATTAACATAACTTTTACTTCCTAAAAATACGTATTGAAACAGCAGATATTGAGGGTCCTATCTTGACTACCTGGGGCCATCATTCAAAGTGTATAGTGCAAGTACATTTGGCCCTGTCCAAATTCACTTTGCTATTTACGTGGTGTGTAATATGAGCATAAGGTAAGCTGCAGGGTGTGAGGTTGTATTTACTCTATTAATCATAGGTATGTTTTGGGAGCAAGTTAAAATAAGCCAATCATAGTTACACCTGCCACTGCTTTTAAGAAACACCTACCAGTGCTTTGCTATTTAGATAGCAAACTGAGAAGTGAGAGGTTCTCTGGTGAAGGATTCTTTGCGCAAGTGTCAAAGCAAAACTTCAGCGTGCCGAGGGCAGCAGCAGTCATTTGCCACAATTCCTTAACTTGATGCTTTACAGCGCCTCCTGCAACACCGCCTTTTCCTCAAACTACCCAATATCTCAAACTACGGTAATCCACAGATGCCAGCCATGTCTTGCAGCAAGAAAACAGAAAAATGGTATAGACCAAAGTTATTGAAGTTTTCTATTTTTCCATTAGTGGCCACTTTTATTTTTTCTTAATTTTTCTTTCCAATTCCATTTCAGTTTCGCTTTTTGTTCGTACACTGTAATAATGCACCAATACTGCGCCTGGCCACACTTCATTTTAAGACCAAGACCCAACTGTGCACAGATGACTGTATGCAGACTCTGGGCGCTAGCCGTAAAAATGACAACTGCGTCGGGAAGGACTAAAGGACCTCTCACACTGAGCGCACAGTGCGATCATTTTGTCGCTTCTGCATGTACAGAATGTGTATAGGGGTGGAGTTTTTGTTTCTGTGCCGGAGGTTGAACAAGTCTCATAGTTACCATGCTTGTGAAGAGTCGTGTATTCTCCCCCAAAATAGCGAAAAAGTCTGGGAGTCATAACCACAAGATTAGGAGCAAAAGCAGAAGAATAAGTGAAGGACATTACCCCCGGGGGGAGATTTTTTTCAGTGACTGTTTGGAGTTAGGCTGGGTGGAGGTGAAGCAGCCCGGCGGAGGTGAAGCGGCTATGAAAATAAAACTGTTGGGGTTTGGTCTGTGGCTAGGGTTTTTTTTTAGTTGTCCCCCTGTGTTACGTCTCTGATCTGATGTCCTGTTCCCTCATAGCTCATGTCTTTCTGTGAGTCCTTGTGTCATGTCTGTACCACCTCTGGTTTGCACGCCAGTGCATGTAGAACTGTGCTACACGTCCCTCTTCCACTCTGTCACTGTGAGTGTGGTGGGCATGGACGTCTTCCTCTGTCTTTCTGTCACATCTAGTCTGTTTCCTGTGTACACCTTAGTCTGTCATCTGTGGGTGTGTGTGACGTTATATGGATGAATGCGCTGCTGTTTTATCATTGTGTGTATGCTTGTCTTTTTGTCCCGTCTGCCAGTGGTCTGTGTGCCTGCTTTCAGGAGTACTCTTTTCTTATTCAGTTTTAGTGTAGTCCAGTCTTTATTTCTCATTATGTTCATTTTCATTACATTGCATTTCCCTTATGTAGGTTTTGTCCTGTGTGCATTTTCATGAGGTTTGGTCATCTTCACGTTTGGTTGTTTCTTCATCTCTGCTGCACTCTGCTGTTCTCTTTTGTTACTACATGTTCTGCCATGTAATCAGCACACTTGTGGTTCAATCAGCGTAGCTGATTATTTAAGGTCACAGTTTGGGGTTGGTCTTTGGAGGTCCATTGTTTTGGGTGTTGTGGCGAGCAGTCTTGTTCTCCTGTGTCTTCCAGTGCTCCCATTTCAGTGAGTAGTTAGTTTTGGATTTTTTTTGCACTCCCTTTTTGTTCTGAGTTCTGGATTTTTGCATTCCCCTTTGTTGTTGGTTGTCTTAGATTTAATCCTCACTTCCTCACGTCCCAGATTTCCCTCGCCTTTACTGGGTTGAGTTTGTTTTTTTGTCGAACTCCAGTCCTCACCTTTTTGTATTTTTGGGGTAACCATCACCTCAATGAATATTAACTGTTGTTGTTCAAACCTCCTCTCCCCTGGATGGAGTGCTTTGCTAATCTTTTGTTAATAAAACACTGTTTTTGGAATTTACCTTTTGTGTCCTAGCTGTCCTGCATATTGAAGTTTGATTTCTGATTAGTTCCTTGTTCCCACATCATAACAGAATAGTCCTCCCAAAACAAAACCTCGCAGGCAGCCCCCTGGATTTGACGACCTTTACTAGGTTTGGTGAACAGTTTCATCTTTGTTTAAATTCTTTTAAAATGTTGTCACTCTCCTAGGTGAAGGAAGAAGTTTTTGAATACGGCATGGGATGTGGTGGATGCCCACCCATGGGCTTTTGATCTTTTTCCTGATCTTTTTTCTTTAGAAGGACTACTTGAGCAGGACAACCCCTCGGATTGGGCACGTGACCCCGTGGGGTATTTCAGGTCTCATAAACTTGATTGATGGAATCCTGACACTGTTGTAGTTGTTGGCCACACCCTCCAGGAGTCTCACTCTAGTTCGAATCATGAAACCTTTATTAATCTGCCGTCCACCTTGGCCACATCTACTGCACCTACAAGAACCATCCTCTGTTCCGGAGGCAGCTGATTTGCACAGCTTCATTGCTTCCACTCAGTTTTTTGTCTTCTGTTCAAGGTCAGGCTGAAACCAACACTGCTCTGCGTTCCATCGTTACCAAAATCAGTAAACTGTTGACTAAACTGCAGTCACCAGCCGTTTATGACAATCTGGTTTCCAGAACAATTGCTTTCTCAGCTCTGAGACATTCCCTTAGTAGTTTGCATACAGTCACCGCCCTTCCCCCAGACAGTCCTCAGGCTGGCGTTCCAGCTCCCGGATCAGACTCTGGGAGTGTAGTCCTGTCCTCACAGCCCAGTCCCAGCTTCCTCTGCCTCCCGTTCCATCAGCTGGTGTGTCATGCTCTCCGTCAGCACTGGACGACAACCGTGGCTCGGGAGGGGCCCGGAGAAGAAAGAACAAACGCTGGACCTCTGTCTGCAGTGGAGAAATTCAGCCGGCAGCAACAGAAGCAGCCAGCTATCTGCTGAAGCCAGCACTAGGGCGAATGCTGGAGAAGCCCAGTTCTCCTGCAGAGCCGGGTCCAGGCTCCAGGGTGGGGGAAACTCTTAATGGCTGTACTTTATTTCACAGGTCTGTCAAGGAACCCAGCAGCCCGGATGAGGAAGCGGGGAGCAATCTTGCCAGCTTCGTCAATGTCACAGAGGGGAATCCCATCCCAGTCCCTGGTGACGTCACGGAGGAGCGAGCCATTTTCTCTCCCAAGCTCGTCATTGGCCCAGCTGTTAACTGCATCTCCATGGAGCATCACACCTGTGTGCCTGGGAGAGTCCGTTTACAAGAAAGTTTTAAGCCTAATCTTAAAAGTAGAGAGGGTGTCTGTCTCCCTGATCCGAATTGGGAGCTGGTTCCACAGGAGAGGAGCCTGAAAGCTGAAGGCTCTGCCTCCCATTCTACTCTTAAAAACCCTAGGAACTAAGCCTGCAGTCTGAGAGCAAAGCGCTCTATTGGGGTGATATGGTACTAAGAGGTCCCTAAAATAAGATGGGACATGATTATTCAAAACCTTATAAGTAAGAAGAAGAATTTTAAATTCTATTCTAGAATTAACAGGAAGCCAATGAAGAGAGGCCAATATGGGTGAAATATGCTCTCTCCTTCTAGTCCCCGTCAGTACTCTAGCTGCAGCATTTTGAATTAACTGAAGGCTTTTCAGGGAACTTTTAGGACACAACCTGACAATAATGAATTACAATCGTCCAACCTAGAGGAAATAAATGCATGAATTAGCTTGTCAGCATCACTCTGAGACAAGACCTTTCTAATTTTAGAGATATTGCGCAAATGTAAAAAAGCAGTCCCTACATATTTGCTTAATATGCGCATTGAAGGACATATCCTGATCAAAAATGACTCCAAGATTTCTCACAGTATTACTATCAATCAATCAATCAACTTTTTCTTATATAGCGCCAAATCACAACAAACAGTTGCCCCAAGGCGCTCCATATTGAAAGGCAAGGCCATACAATAATTATGAAAACCCCAATGGTCAAAACGACCCCCTATGAGCAAGCACTTGGCAACAGTGGGAAGGAAAAAACTCCTTTTAACAGAGAAGAAACCTCCAGCAGAACCAGGCTCAGGGAGGGGCAGTCTTCTGCTGAGACTGGTTGGGGCTGAGGGAAAAAAACCAGGAAAAAGACATGCCGTGAAGGGGGGCAGAGATCGATCACTAATGATTAAATGCAGAGTGATGCATACGGAGCAAAAAGAGAAAGAAACAGTGCATCATGGGAACCCCCCCACAATCTACGTCTAAAGCAGCATAACCAAGGGATGGTCCAGGGTCACCCGATCCAGCCCTAACTATAAGCCTTAGCGAAAAGGAAAGTTTTAAGCCTAATCTTAAAAGTAGAGAGGGTATCTGTCTCCCTGATCTGAATTGGGAGCTGGTTCCACAGGAGAGGAGCCTGAAAGCTGAAGGCTCTGCCTCCCATTCTACTCTTACAAACCCTAGGAACTACAAGTAAGCCCGCAGTCTGAGAACGAAGCGCTCTAATGGGGTAATATGGTACTACGAGGTCCCTAAGATAAGATGGGACCTGATTATTCAAAAACCTTATAAGTAAGAAGAAGAATTTTAAATTCTATTCTAGAATTAACAGGAAGCCAATGAAGAGAGGCCAACACGGGTGAGATATGCTCTCTCCTGCTAGTCCCCGTCAGTACTCTAGCTGCAGCATTCTGAACCAACTGAAGGCTTTTTAGGGAACTTTTAGGACAACCTGATAATAATGAATTACAATAGTCCAGCCTAGAGGAAATAAATGCATGAATTAGTTTTTTCAGCATCACTCTGAGACAAGACCTTTCTGATTTTAGAGATATTGCGTAAATGCAAAAAGGCAGTCCTACATATTTGTTTAATATGCGCTTTGAATGACATATCCTGATCAAAAATGACTCCAAGATTTCTCACAGTATTACTAGAGATCAGGGAAATGCCATCCAGAGTAACGATCTGGTTCGACACCATGCTTCTAAGATTTGTGGGCCAAGTACAATAACTTCAGTTTTATCTGAGTTTAAAAGCAGGAAATTAGAGGTCATCCATGTCTTTATGTCTGTAAGACAATCCTGCAGTTTAGCTAATTGGTGTGTATCCTCTGGCTTCATGGATAGATAAAGCTGGGTATCATCTGCGTAACAATGAAAATTTAAGCAATACCGTCTAATAATACTGCCTAAGGGAAGCATGTATAAAGTGAATAAAATTGGTCCTAGCACAGAACCTTGTGGAACTCCATAATTAACTTTAGTCTGTGAAGAAGAGTCCCCATTACATGAACAAACTGTAATCTATTAGACAAATATGATTCAAACCACCGCAGCGCAGTGCCTTTAATACCTATGACATGCTCTAATCTCTGTAATAAAATTTTATGGTCAACAGTATCAAAAGCGCACTGAGGTCCAACAGAACAAGCACAGAGATAAGTCCACTGTCCGAAGCCATAAGAAGATCATTTGTAACCTTCACTAATGCTGTTTCTGTACTATGATGAATTCTAAAACCTGACCTGAAACTCTTCAAATAGACCATTCCTCTGCAGGTGATCAGTTAGCTGTTTTACAACTACCCTCTCAAGAATCTTTGAGAGAAAAGGAAGGTTGAAATTGGCCTATAATTAGCTAAGATAGCTGGGTCAAGTGATGGCTTTTTAAGTAATGGTTTAATTACTGCCACCTTAAAGGCCTGTGGTACATAACCAACTAACAAAGATAGATTGATCATATTTAAGATTGAAGCATTAAATAATGGTAGGACTTCCTTGAGCAGCCTGGCAGGAATGGGGTCCAATAAACATGCCGATGGTTTGGACGAAGCAACCAATGAAAATAACTCAGACAGAACAACCGGAGAGAAAGAGTCTAACCAAATACCGGCATCACTGAAAGCAGCCAAAGATAACGATACATCTTTGGGATGGTTATGAGTATTTTTTTCTCTAATAGTCAAAATTTTTGTTAGCAAAGAAAGTCATGAAGTCATTACTAGTTAAAGTTAATGGAATACTCAGCTCAATAGAGCTCTGACTCTTTGTCAGCCTAGCTACAGTGCTGAAAAGAATCCTGAGGTTATTCTATTTTCTTCAATTAGTGATGAGTAGAAAGATGTCCTAGCTTTACGGAGGGCTTTTTTATAGAGCAACAAACTCTTTTTCCAGGCTAAGTGAAGATCTTCTAATTAGTGAGACGCCATTTCCTCTCCAACTTACGGGTTATCTGCTTTAAGCTACGAGTTTGTGAGTTATACCACGGAGTCAGACACTTCTGATTTAAAGCTCTCTTTTTCAGAGGAGCTACAGCATCCAAAGTTGTCTTCAAAGAGGATGTAAAACTATTGACGAGATACTCTAACTCCCTTACAGAGTTTAGGTAGCTACTCTGCTCTGTGTTGGTATATGACATTAGAGAACATAACGAAGGAATCATATCCTTAAACCTAGTTACAGCGCTTTCTGAAAGACTTCTAGTGTAATGAAACTTATTCCCCACTGCAGGGTAGTCCATCAGGGTAAATGTAAATGTTATTAAAAAATGATCAGACAGAAGGGAGTTTTCAGGAATACTGTTAAGTCTTCTATTTCCATACCATAAGTCAGAACAAGATCTAAGATATGATTAAAGTGGTGGGTGGACTCATTTACTTTTTGAGCAAAGCCGATAGAGTCTAATAATAGATTAAATGCAGTGTTGAGGCTGTCATTCTCAGCATCTGTGTGGATATTAAAATTGCCCACTATAATTATCTTATCTGAGCTAAGCACTAAGTCAGACAAAAGGTCTGAAAATTCACAGAGAAACTCACAGTAAACGACCAGGTGGACGATAGATAATAACAAATGAAACTGGTTTTTGGGACTTCCAATTTGGATGGACAAGACTAAGAGTCAAGCTTTCAAATGAATTAAAGCTCTGTCTAGGTTTTTGATTAATTAATAAGCTGGAATGGAAGATTGCTGCTAATCCTCCGCCACGGCCCGTGCTACGAGCATTCTGACAGTTAGTGTGACTCGGGGGTGTTGACTCATTTAAACTAACATATTCATCCTGCTGTAACCAGGTTTCTGTTAGGCAGAATAAATCAATACGTTGATCAATTATTATATCATTTACCAACAGGGACTTAGAAGAGAGAGACCTAATGTTTAATAGACCACATTTAACTGTTTTAATCTGTGGTGCAATTGAAGGTGCTATATTATTTTTTCTTTACTAGAGGTCAGTGTAATGCCATCCAGAGTAAGCATCTGGTTAGACACCATGTTTCTAAGATTTGTGGGGCCAAGTAACAATAAATCTACACAATAGTTTTTTAATTGTTACTGTTGTGACTCCAAGAACAGTCTCAACTTCAAATAACTTTTTTTCTATCTATCTAGTCATCAGAAGTTAAAGAAAATAGCACAGCACTGATTTGTGTTTCTTTATAGTTAAGAAATATATTTTTCACTTGTCCCACATCAGGAACATTTCAACATTTTCTGTGCAGAGAACTTTGCAAATACAGATGCACCTCAAAACTTCCATTGACGGAGCTGAACATCAAAACCTGAAGTCCAGAAGGAAGAAGAGAACATATCTGCTCTTCAAAATGTGAGGAAATTGTCTCCAAAAAGTCCACCAAGAGGTTAAAGCTGCAGAGGAGACCTTCATCTGGTTAAATGTCCCTGAGAGTCCAGCTCATCTGTCATCTCTGAAAACTCAAACCTGCTGCTACACTTGTAAATAAAATAAAGGCTCGTTAACCCCGGGGGTCATAACTTAACCCGCACAAGTTTGGATTATACTTGCCACATGTATCGGCCGATCCTTGCAAAATTCTCAGAACAAATACAGGATAAATAGATTGACAAATTCATGATAGGAATATTTTTTAAATTAAAATTAGAAAAATGGTGCACAAAAATATATGCCTGAAGTCATAAATGACCCCACTTGGTCACTTGAGGGTTAAAGAGCAACTTTTTTTTTTATTTGAAAAAGGTGTTTCCTTCTATATTTTAACATTAAATTAATGAATCATTAGACATGTCCATGAAGTCAAAGTTCAAAGTACTTGCACAGGTAGAAGCCCCAACCCTATTGTACATAATTTCAAAGCATTCACAATCACTAATATAGCCAACTTCATAATTTAGTAATTACTCTGTCCTGATTGCAACATTAAAAGCAATCACAGTCAATGAAGACGTAATTAAATGCTGAAATGACTAAATTAAAAAATGATTTCATCATGAGATTCATGTCACATTGACAAATCCTAATTAACACACAGTGCAGTCATTGTTGCATCATATCCTGTTGTGTTTACAGTTGTATGCAAAACTTTGGGCACCCCTGATCATTTTCATGATTTTTCTTTTATAATTCATTGATTGTCTGGATCAGAAATTTCAGTTAAATATATCATATAGCAGACAAACACACTGATATTTGAGAAGTAAAATGAAGTTTCTAGTATTTACAGAAAGTGTGCAATAATTATTTAATCAAAATTGGGCAGGTGCATAAATTTGGGCACCCTTGTCATTTTATTGATTTGAATACATTCAGCACTAATTACTGGAACACAAAATTGGTTTGGTAAGCTCAGTGACCCTTGACCTCAATACACTGGTGAATCCAATCATGAGAAAGGGCATTTAAGGTGGCCTTTTGCAAATGTTTCCCCTCTTTGCATCTCTTCTAGTGAGTGGCAGCATGGGAGCCTCTACAACTCTCAAATGAACTGAAAACAAAGATTGTTCAACATCATGGTTTAGGGGAAGGTTACAAAAAGCTATCTCAGAGATTTAAGCTGTCAGTTTCCACTGTGAGGAACATAGTGAGGAAATGGAAGACCACATGCACAGTACTAGTTAAGGCCCGAAGTGGCAGGCCCAGAAAAATCTCAGGTACGCTGAAGTAAAGGATGGTGAGAACAGTCATAGTCAACCCACAGACCTGCTCCAAAGACCTACAACATGATCTTGCTGCAGACAGTGTCTCTGTGCATCATTCAACTTTACAGCGCACTTTGCACAAAGCGGTGCTGTATGATGCTGTAATGCAGAGGAAGCCTTTTCTGCGTACACACCACAGAGTGCTTGAGGTATGCTAAAGCACATTTGGACAAGCCAGCTTCATTTGGAATAAAGTGCTGTGACCTGACGAAACAAAAATTGAGTTATTTGGATTTAATAAGGGGCGGTATGTATGGCGGAAAAAGAACACAGCATTCCAAGAAAACACTTGCTACCTACGTAAAATTGGGAGGTGGTTCCATCATGCTGTGCGGCTGTTGTGGTCAGTGCAGGTGCTTGGGAATCTTGTTAAAGCAGAGGGTCACATGGATTCCAGTCAATATCAGCAATTCATGAGAACAATGTTCAAGAATCAGTGACAAAGTTGAAGTTGCGTCGGGGCTGGATCTTTCAACAAGACAACAACCCTAAACACTGCTCAAAACCTACCAAGGCATTCATGCAGAGGAACAAGTGCAACATTCTGGAATGGCCATTTCAGTCCCCAGACCTGAATATTATTGAAAATTTGTGGTGTGATGTGATTTTAAGCGGGCTGTCCATGCTTGGAAACCAACAAACCTGACTGAACTGGAGATGTTTTGTAAAGAAGAATGGTCGAAAATACCTTAAACCAGAATTGGAAGCTATAGGAAGTGTTTAGAGGCTGTTATTTCTGCAAAAGGAGGGATCTACTAAATACTGATGTATTTTTTCTGTTGGGGTGCCCAAATTTATGCACCTGCCTAATTTTGTTTAAAGAATTATTGCAAACTTTCTGTAAATACTAGAAACTTCATTTCACTTCTCAAAAAATCACTATGTTTGTCTGCTATACGATATATTTAACTGAAATTGCTGATCCAAACAACCAATGATTTATAAAGGAAAATCATGGAAATCATCAGGGTGCCCAACCTTTTACATTCAACTGTACAATAAACATTTATATTTATTTACTGTGTCGTTTTTCTTGTTGAAATGCAGATATGAATGAATGACTCTACCAGACTTAAAATTGTACACATTAATTTTCATGCCATTTATTTGTCTAAAAATAAATGTTGATGGTTCCTTGTAATATTAATTAAGAAATCATTTCATCTGAAACAACAACAGATAAGTTATGGTTTCAATTTACAGATGAACATCAAAGATTTCTAAAGAATCTTTTTTATTTATTTAAAACTATTTTAATTACAAGTTTTCTGATGTAAGAAATGTGTTATGTGTCGGACGCAGCTCGGAGAACCGACCCAGCGTTTGAAGGACCCAGTATGAATAAGCAGAGCACGGTACAAAGGCTAACTGAATTTAATACATAACAGTGATACAAAATATACAAAAGAAAGTGCGGTCTGGCGTGGTGCGCTCCCAGCAGCGCTAACGGTCCGGAGCCAGAAGCTGTTCGGACCCAAGGACCCCGCCGACACCCCCCAGGTGGCCGCAACAAACCGAGTCTGTGAAAGAAGGAACCATTATGTGAGTCCACACTCTACACACAGAGAGAACACTACAGGTGTACACAAACAGCAAACACTTCCTGGCTTGATTACTAATCAGCTTCCCAACCTGCAGGCATGGAACATCCAGTTCACAAAACTCCACTGCAGTGGAAGCCGATACATGACTAACATACAGCTCAATATAATAAAGGTGTGAGGGACACCACATTTACTGACTGTATAAATGTTAGTCACAAAATCTAACGTACCTCAGGAAGTGTGCTGACGAGCGTGAGACCTCACCCTCTCCTCTTTCATAGACCGTGCATCAAACCCTGGACGTTCTCTGCATCCACTGATGATGAGATGGCTCCCGAGACGACGATCTCACCCGTCTGGTCACAAGGTCGAGTCTCTGGCAAATACACACTGTATACTCCAGTCTTAAATGCCACCATGTTCCAATCCATATAGATGCACCTCAGCTGTGAGTCCTGATGAGCCGCAGGTGATCAGGGTGAGGTCCTGATAACCTCAGCAACACAGCCACTCAGTCCCAAATGCAAGCCACCTGGAAGGAAAAACAAAAGACAGAAACAAAAAGGCAGCCAGGCCCCCCAGCCATACAACAAAATGTTTAACTTCAAAATGTACACTAATCAGAAATAAATCTTGAGGTAAAAAAATATTTGTAAGGATTTTCTTTCGAAAACTGCTGTGTATAATGTGTGATTTTACACATTTCTGATTTCTCACATTTCTGCACTGTTGTCTTCAGTGTTTGGCCTGATGCCTCGTTTCTATTGGACGCACGCAGCTACGTCACAGCACGCACTGGTGAAAGCTGGACTGGGGTGAACTTTGACAGCGTCTGAAGTTTGAGGTCAAGCGGTGGTTGCGCGCTCCCGGTTGGAGCGTCGCACAAGCTCGGTTTTTTGTGCTTCGCATCGTGAAGCAGCATTTGTGCGATGCTTTTCATTGAAAACAATGGGTTTTACAGCAATGTGAGCCGCGTTTGTGCGCTCGGTGTGAAAGGCCCTTAATAATGACACTTGCCTTGCGCAACGCTTTGTGCAACGAGAAAGTCAGTGTAATGTAAGAATGATAAAATTTTACCTTTTCATGACTGAAAAACCCCACCCTCCACCCCCTTTGGACACAGTATTAAACATAAGAGCATATTTTGTCTGAAATTAAACTGTTGTACTATGTTCCAATTCTTAAGATGTATAGACATGCTTGTTACTGTGAACAGACAATTCCTCGGTTTCTTGCACTTTCACTTCTGTATAATGACAATTTTATCAATGTGTAAATACTCACTCTTGATGGTGGCAATGCGGACAGGATCGCTGCTCTCCCGACTGACTGGGTTCTCCAACTCACAGGAAAATTCATGACGGCCTATATCCTCCTAAAAATGGAATAAATATTAGCCTGACATCCACTGCTTGTCAACTGGAGTACAAGGATTAAAGCTTGGGCCACTTCTCTTCTACCTCACTGGACAGAAACATCAGCTTATTTTACTTTTTGCATGACAGTATGCTGATGACATGTAGCTTTACTTATCCTTCCCACCACCTCACAGTCTCAGTACAGAACGTTGCATTCCTACAACTGCACCTGGGACTTTCAAAGACTAACTAGGCACTATAGAAATCTGGCTGTAACGGCTGATAACTAACCCTCACTGATCGCACTGCGTCTACCTCTCGATCATGCCATGCATGTCATTTTGCTCTGCACACTGTAACATCATGAAATTCTAGCCATTCAAGTCTGAGGATGAGACACAACTTTGGGAATGGTGCGGGGGGGAACTCTTCCTCATTAAAATGCTGCATTACACCAAATGAAATTATATACAGTACCTCTGTAACATTCAGAACTTGAGCTAAATTTTTCTTCACTTGGTCCCCTATTTTCCAGTTGTACACCAGTGGTCCAGTGTATGTGCCGTTTTTAATGCATTTCAGTGAACAGGAGGTATGGTCATCATTGCAGATTACAGAGATAACAGGTTTTGGGACACGAGCTGTTGATGAAGAAAGAGACAATTAAAACTGTGAAACTGCTTTTGTTGATGTATAGTTTCACCTGGATTCTCCCGGTGTATGTTAAAGTTTCTGTTTCACAATGTAGAACCTCTGTATTATTTTTGACAAAATAGTGGCAGGAAACCTTTGTGTTTTAGTCAATAAAATAGTTCAGTTCTGTGCAGAACTGACCAAATGCCAAAGCCACACAGAAACACAAATTACATCATCAATTAATCACAATTTGCATGAATCTGTGTCAAACATGTAAGGCACAGGTATTGCCCTCTCTGAGTGCCCATTCTCATTCAGACTGATATCTGTTGATGAAGCTTCTCTGGGCAGGAGATATCTAGACATTCCATCTACAGCAACTGGATTAGTTTTCAATATGTTTCACCACTCAACCAAGTGGCCTTCAGTTTTTAAAAGTTACATTGAATTACAATATTTTCCAGAGTATAACTGGCTTATTTATGTTTCTTTTTTTTACTAGTTTGTCCTGCGACTTATAGTCCAGTGCAACTTACATACTGAAAAAAATCGAAATTCTGTACATTTTCATGACAGTGGAAAGGAGAAACCACATTAAACTGCCTTTTATTTTTTAAATAACCAGGGGAAGAGGGAAGACTTCCTAACGAGGCTCTGTTCGTTTCTGCTTAAAATGGCCTAGTTTCTGCTTAATACTGACTTTATAATGATTTAAGAGGGTTTACCTTTATCATCTGATGGTTAACAATCCCATTCATCCATTTGATCACTTTGAGTGAAGAGACTCCATCTCAGACATGCTGCTGTAGTCCGAAATGACGCATGCGCAGATGCAAAAGGCAGACCGATTTTTCGGGGCGGACCGTTCGGTCTGCTACACTGGGCCTGCTTTGGGTTGCATCATGCGGTGTCATGATGATGCCACGTTGATGCAACCTAGTGCCGAGTTGAAGTAGCTCAACGCCATAACACAGTGAGGGACTCAAAGGGCGAAGTGAAACGCACACCAAAAACTAAACATGCTTAATTTTTTTGTGTCAAACACAGGACGCAGAAAGGAAGTAGTTTTCTCGCAAGTTGAGGCAACTTAATGGTACTTAATGTGACTGGATGCCACACAATATAACGCTACCCAATGCCAATTAATGATTCCTGCTATGCTCCATTGTTGCCAAACTATAAATCACTCAGGATTGTTGTTGAACTTTTTAGACCGTGTACACAATGCAGTAAAACTACCCCGCTCAAAGAGCACATGTGAACAATTAAAAGAAAAAAAAAAGCTCATTGCAGCCTGACTGCAGCTCCTCACCTCCTCAAATTCTCTCACGATTGTGTTAAATAAAGTCCGTAAGTGATGTTTACAGACTGATTGCCAGAGACAGGACATGTCCATATCCAGTATAACTCCGGACATCTCCACGTCCCCTCACGGATGGTTCGCATGCGCGTGAACGCCGGCTGCAGCTCCGCGGTCACAGGAAGAAATATAAACTATAACAGAAATCAGAGCGCAGACCTGCAGCACAGCACAAGAAGAAATATAAACTAGAAGAATAATCAGAGTGCACACTGTCTGGCTGCAGCTCAGTCTGCACTCTCACCTCCTCAAGCTTGCCCCCCCACCACCGATGCTGTGCACAACTGACGCAGACATTAGATATATATATTATTTTTACTTCTATTTGGAAGATATTTCATTTGGACTATATGAAACAACAAGGATAATTCTTTTTTTTAAGAGTCCTGCGCAAAAACTGAACAACAAGTAAATAAACATTATCTTCTTCAAATATGTGACAAAAGAGTTTTCAAACATTTAATAGCACTGCATGTTCATATGATTGTCTCTTCAGTGACTGAAAGAAGCAGATTACTCACATTTTGCACATGATTAATTAGCTTGTGGCTTCAGATCGCTGAAGTGGTGTTTGTTATAATGAATAATGCACCACGTTTTCAAACATTTAATTGCACTGCACGTTCACCTCACATATGATAGTATAATCAGTTGCTCAAAGATGTACTTTGCTCACGCTTTGTGCCTGGTTCAGTAACAATAATTAGGTTGTTAGCTGTGCTCTGTAACATCATGTGTGCCTTATACACAAGAGTCATCAGCAGATGGCATACCCTCCACGGTAATAAATAATGCAGCAATTAATTTTGCTTCTTGTTGCAAGAAGTGTAAGTGTGATTTGTATCCCAGTGCACCTTAAATACTTTTTTTTTCTTAAAGAGCCATTTTTGGACAAGTGCATCTTATACTTTGGAAAATACAGTAAGTCAGTTTAAAATTTTTGTTCTCATGTAAACAATACATGTGGACTCACAGATTGCAATGATTTCATTCATATATTAGAAAAGAAATGTCATAAATGTAGCTTGATTAACCTCGATTAAAACTGTCTTGACTTTATAGAAAAACTGTACAACTGCTGCCTACCTAATCAACCCCTCCAGCATCTAGTGTTTCATATTACTACTTACAAAAGACTTTAAGATGAACGGGACTGAAAATTTGACCATTGATCTCTGGTGTGTACTCTCCGTTGTCCTCTGGACTTAGTCCTGTGATTGTCAGCTCCCCGTTGACAAGGTTTAGAGAACCTCGCTCTTCAAACATACAACATGAAGGACAGGATTAGGTTCTGAGAGAGTACTGACCACATAGGTTGCTTTCACAAATCAGTACAACTCTAGCCACTGTATGAGTCATAACCTATGTAATCTATTTGATTCCACCTAGGAACCAAATCATAAAATACCCCAGTGTGTTAGTATACCTCTGAACTGACGATATGCATCGACATCTCCAAGTCCATCCCAGTCCACAGCCATGTCACTGCCATGTTTCCACAGGATGCGTGTGATTTTGGCTGTCACAGAGACAGCACCTGGGCTGAGGACAACTTTGTCACCTATCATTTTTGTATACTCGATCACATCTGTAATGAGAAAAACAGGGGCTCATTCCTGGAAACCAAACCCCTCATCAGCAATCCACCTGTAATGACTGAGTAGTGAGCTGCACAGTGGGAAAACTGTGAGGCTCAGGTAAGTAGCTAATCGGTCAATGAAAGTCAGTATCTTTACATTTATTGAGGAAAATGTGCACATTAGCTCCATATGGATCCAAGCTACTACACATTTCTAATGACATTTTCACTTGTTTAGTTGTGATAAAAAGTGGTTTACTGTCCATGTTTTTAGCTTGCTTCATGCCATAACATTATATACACTGAACAAAAATATAAAAACACTTTTGTTTTTGCTCCCATTTTTCATGAGCTGAACTTAAAGATCTAAAACATTTCCTATATACACAAGACCTATTTCTCTCAAATATTGTTCACAAATCTATGTTCAGGGATGAGACTGGCAAATTCGATTTTCAGAGGAAAATAAGCCAGGGTCCAGGGGCCGCAGGTTGCAGCAAAGCATTTTTGCTGTTTTAAAACATGTAAATTGCACTAAAATGATATTAACAGCTACTATAAATGCCAGGTGTTCATATCTATAATTCAAACTGTAAACCCTTACTAAGACCATTTACTGTACATGTGTATTTTTGTGACCAAAATATTTTTTCATAACTAGACTTACTTGATTTTCAGCATTCTCCACTTTCAGCATGGCACACTTGTCAACAAACATACATGTAAGGGCGGGAGAAACGCATATATAACCTTTGCGCTGATTGGTCATAAGCTTTGTAATAACCAATGAAAACGTGCGTAAGTAATAGCTTCGATACCGTCTCGGTTTTTATGATCTGTTGGAGGGAAAACTACCGAATATTGTTAGTTGAAAGACTACACAGTTAGCTCCGTTACACTTCATGCTCATTGTGCACCTACTTCATACTGGTCACTGATCAACACAGCGTTACTTCCGCGTTTGGCTGACTGACGGACTGATCGAACTTGCTGCGTCGGCGATAACAAACAAAGACCACTCAGTGTTCTGAATAGATGACAATTTTATTAAACAAAGGTACTCCTGGCATTAATTTTTCTTTTTTTGCATTCTTACCCCCCCCCCTAAAATTTTCTCAACGGATTTGGATGTTTCACAAAATCGACCCCCAGGACTGTCAAATCCGCGGAAATCCGCGGAAAAATCTCATCCCTGTATGTTTGTGAGCACTTCTCCTTTGCCGAGACAATCCATACCATTTCAGAGGTGTGACATATCAAGATGCTGCTTAGACAGCATGATTATTGCACAGGTGTGCCTTAGGCTGGCCACAATAAAAGGCCACTCTGAAATGTGCACTTCTGCTTTATTGGTGGTGGGGGGGGGGTCTATGGAGAATCATCAAACCAGTCAGTATCTGGTGTGACCACCATTTGCCTCACACAGTGCAACACATCGCACAGAGTTGATCAGCAGCCAGACGCCATCAAATGGGAGCATTTGCCCACTCGGTTGCAACGACAAACTGCAGTCAGGTCAAGACCCAGATGAGGATGACGAGCAAGCACACAAGGGCCCCTGAGATGGTTTCTGGCATTTTGTGCAGAAATTCTTTGGTCCTGTAAACCGATTGTTGCAGCAGCTGTTTAGGTGGCTGGTCTCAGACGATCTTGGAGGTGAACATGCTAAGTTGTGAGGCCGGTTGGATGTACTGCCAAATTCTCTGAAACGTCTTTGGAGACAGCTTATGGTAGAGAAATGAACATTCTATTCACAAGCAACAGCTCTGGTGGACATTCCTGCAGTCTGCATGCCAATTGCACGCTCCCTCAGAACTTGCCTCATCTGTTGCATTTCTGCTGTGTGATAAAACTGACCATTTCTGAGTGGCCTTTTATTGAGGCCAGCCTAAGGCACACCTGTGCAATAATGATGCTGTCTAATCAGCCTCTTGTTATGCCACACGTGTGAGGTGGGATGGATTATCTCAGCAAAGGAGAAGTGCTCACTAACAGATTTAGACAGATTTGTGAACAGTATTTGAGAGAAACTGGTACTTTGTGTATATAGAAAAAGTTTTAGATCTTTGAGATCAACTCATGAAAAATGGGAGGAAAAACAAAAGTGTTGCATTTACAGTGAGGTAAATAAATTTTTGATCCACTGATGAGTTTTCCCACCTACAAAGAATGGAGAGGTCTGTAATTTTTATCATAGGTACACTTCAACTGTGAGAGACAGAATCTAAAAAAAAAAAAATCAGAAAATCACATTGTATGATTTTTATATAATTAATCTGACCCTGACTGGGGATGCTGTCGGGCGGTGGAAGGAGTACTTCGAGGATCTCCTCAATCCCATCGTCACGTCTTCCAAAGAGGAAGCAGAGACTGGGGGCTCAGAGGCGGACTCATCCATTACCCAGGCCGAAGTCACCGAGGTGGTTAGAAAGCTCCTCGGTGGCAAGGCCCCTGGGGTGGATGAAATCCGTCCCGAGTACCTTAAGTCTCTGGATGTTGTGGGGCTGTCTTGGCTGACACGCCTCTGCAACATCGCGTGGCAATCGGGGACAGTGCCTCTGGATTGGCAGACCAGGGTGGTGGTCCCACTGTTTAAGAAGGGGGACCGGAGGGTGTGTTCCAACTATAGGGGGATCACACTCCTCAGCCTCCCCGGTAAGGTCTATTGCAGAGTACTGGAGAGGAGAATTCGACCGATGGTCGAACCTCGGATTCAGGAGGAGCAGTGTGGTTTTCGTCCTGGTCGCGGCACACTGGACCAGCTCTACACGCTCCATCGGGTGCTCGAGGGTTCATGAGAGTTCGCCCAACCAGTCCACATGTGTTTTGTGGATCTGGAGAAGGCGTTCGACCATGTCCCTCGGGGCGCCCTGTGGGGAGTGCTCCGGGAGTACGGGGTCCTTTGCTAAGGGCCATCCGGTCCCTGTACGACCGCAGCAGGAGCTTGGTTCGCATTGCCGGCAGTAAGTCAAACCTGTTTCCAGTGCACGTTGGCCTCCGCCAGGGGTGCCCTTTGTCACCGGTTCTGTTCATTATTTTTATGGCCAGTATTTCTAGGCGCAGCCAGGGTGTAGAGGGGGTCTGGTTTGGGAACCACAGAATCTTGTCTCTGCTGTTTGCGGACGATGTGGTTCTGTTGGCTTCGTCAAATCAGGACCTTCAGCGTGCACTGGGGCGGTTTGCGGCCGAGTGTGAAGCATCCGGGATGAAAATCAGCACCTCCAAATCCGAGGTCATGGTTCTCGACCGGAAAAAGGTGCTTTGCCCTCTCGGTGGAGTATCCTTGCCTCAAGTGGAGGAGTTTAAGTATCTCGGAGTCTTGTTCACGAGTGAGGGACGGATGGAGCGTGAGATCGATAGACGGATCGGTGCAGCATCTGCAGTGATGCGGTCGCTGTATCGGGCCGTCGTGGTGAAGAGAGAGCTGAGTAGGGGGGCAAAGCTCTCGATTTACCGATCGATCTATGTTCCGATCCTCACCTATGGTCATGAGATTTGGCTCATGACCGAAAGAATGAGATCGCGAGTACAAGCGGCCGAGATGAGTTTCCGCCGCAGGGTGACTGGGCGCTCCCTTAGAGATAGGGTGAGGAGCTCAGTCACTCGGGAGGAGCTCGAAGTCGAGCCGCTGCTCCTCAACGTCGAAAGGAGTCAGTTGAAGTGGCTCGGGCATCTTTTCCGGATGCCCCCTGGATGCCTCGCTGGAGAGGTGTTCCGGGCACGTCGCACTGGGAGGAGGCCCCGGGGAAGACCCAGGACACGCTGGAGGGATTACATCTCTCGGCTGGCTTGGGAACTCCAGGTGTGTTGGAGCAGGGAGACAACTGAGAGTGTCAGGAATGTGGCTCTCAAGGACCGAACTTGGCCACCCCTGCCTATATTAATGGCACCTGTTTGAACTCATTACCTGTATAAAAGATACCTGTCGACACACTCAATCACACTCCAACCTATCCACCATGACCAAGACCAAAGAGCTGTCTAAGGACACAAGGGACAAAATTGTAGAAGGCTGGGATGGGCTACAGGACAACAGGCAAGCAGCTTAAGGCAAAAAACTGTTGGCACAAATATTAGAAAATAGAAAAACACAAGATGACTGTCAATCTTCCTCGGTCTGGGGTTCCATGCAAGATCTGGCCTCGTGAGGTAAGGATGATTCTGAGAAAGCCCAGAACTACATGGGAGGACATGGTCAATGACCTGAAGACAGCAGGTAAATGGACTGTATTATATAGTGCTTTTCCATCTGCATCAGACTCTCAAAGCTCTTTACACACTAATGCCTCACATTCACCCCAATGTGAGGGTGCTGCCACAAAAGGTACTCACTACACACAGGGAGCAACTAGGGGATTAAGGACCTTACCCAAGGGCCCTTAGTGATTTTCCGGTCGGGCTGGGATTTGAACCGAGGACAGTCTGGTCTCAAGCCCAACGCTTTAACCACAAGACCATCATCTCCCCACAGTTGCAAAGATTACATTAATAACACGCTACGCTGTCATGGTTTAAAAAACTGCAGGGCATGCAAGGTCCCCCTGCTCAAGCCAGCACATGAAAATTCAGTAAGGTATACGTTATATATTATATTCCAATTCTAAAGTGGAACTATGCCAGTATACAAAGGTATATCTAAATATCTAAAATGGAAGAGTAAAATAGGAGAGCAGAAAAGAGTAGAGTAGAGTCACTTAGGTGCCTGGTCTTGAGAACCAGGGATGGTAGGTTAAAAAGCTTTTTTATCCCATGGGAACTCTCCCTACCCACCCAAGCAGCTCAAGAAAAAGGTATATATATATATATATATATATATATAATATAATAAATAATAAGAACTAAGAAGGATAAGACATCACAGGAGAAGATTGTAGTATAGGTACTTTAGTATGTAGACTAGTAGTAAAATCAAATATAGTTAGTAGGCTAAACTATAGAAGCAGAAGCGATGAGTGTGTGAGTGTACTGGTATCCATCTAAAGTAACTCTGTTAGCATACTACAGGAAAATAAAAAGTATAATCATTATGCTATCAAATGGAAACCTAAGAACTTAGGTAGTATATATTGATATCTTTAAAGGAACACATAAACTGATGAATCATTAAAATCTACACCATGTAAAATAAAATTGTAAATGGCGAAAATAAGCTAGTTATAATAGAAGAGCTAAATTAGCCGTGAATAAGCCAACCGTACCCAGCAAGCTAACACAATAAACAAAAATGGTAATTAGTGTATAAAGTATAATAGTGTAGTTAAACCTACAGTAACGGTATCAACAAATACATATAAAATAAATGTGGGCAAAAGTATGAATTAATGTGGGTTATCAAACACAAAAGAACCAACTATTTTGTAAGCTACGATGAACGTTGCTAAGGCCGGCTAGATAAGCTAATGTTAGCTGTTAGGTATAACTAATAGTACCCCACTCCTCCAATATTTACTTAAATATAATAATATTAAAGGTGAAGGTGAATGAGGGTGAGGCAGCTTATTAAATAATTAACAGCTAATAGGCTATTAATTATTATGTCACAGAGCAAGCCATCAATTCCATACCGCAACCGCCTACACTGGAAGACCTAGACTACGAGCCAACCGAAGAGGAGCTCAACAAGGCCCTCAAGCAGCTGGCCAGTGGCAAAGCTGCAGGTAGCGATGGCATTCCACCAGAAGTCATAAAGTGTGGATCCTCAGTCCTGTTAGAACCACTGACTAACCTTCTCAAGCAGTGCTGGAGGGAAGGTTCAGTACCACAGGAAATGCGGGACTCAAACTGCATCAATCTGTACAAAAACAAGGGTGACCGCAGCTGCTGTGACTACTACCGAGGGATATCACTGCTAGTCACTGCAGGAAAAGCATTTGCCAGAGTAGCACTCTCTCGACTTCAAAAGCTCGCAGCTCGAGTCTACCCAGAATCTCAGTGTGGCTTTAGAGCCGACCGCTCAACAATTGACATGATCTTCTCCCTTCGACAAGTGCAGGGAGCAGCACAGACCCCTCTACATAGCATTTGTCGATCTGACCAAGGCCTTTGACCTTGTCAGTAGGGGAGGCCTCTTCAGGATCTTAGACAGGATAGGATGCCCACCAAAGCTCCTTAGTGCTCTGCAATCATTTCACGAGAATCAGCAATGCACCATTATAGCTGATGGAAGTAGATCCAAACCATTCACCATCACCAGCGGTGTTAAACAGGGCTGTGTCCTAGCCCCAACTCTCTTTGGAATATTTTTCTCATGTGTACTACATCATGCCTTCCATGACTGCCCTGAAGGCATCTACCTACACACAAGGTCTGATGGCAAGATGTTCAACTTAGCCATACTTAGGGCCAAGACTAGAGTACATCGTGTTTTGATACGTGAGCTGCAATTTGCCGACGATTCTGCCCTTGTGACACACAGCAAGCAGGACCTGCAGATCTTGATGGACAGGTTCTCTTTAGCCTGCAAGGAGTTTGGACTCACCATCAGTATCAAGAAAACTCAAATCCTCTGTCAAGGAGTTGTTACATCACCTACCATACTGATTGATGGAGCACCAGTAGAAGTTGTAGACAGCTTTACCTATCTTGGCTCAACAGTAACCTCCAACGCATCTCTAGACTTGGAGGTGAACACTCGCATTGCGAGAGCCACGGCCACCATGGCTAGACTAACTAAGCGAGCATGGACAAACTCCAAACTCACAATAAACACCAAGATCCGTATCTATGAGGGATGCATACTGAGCACCTTACTCTACGGCAGTGAAACCTGGGCCACATATGCATCACAAGAACATCGCCTCAACAGTTTTCACCTACGGTGCCTCAGACGCATCCTGAACATAAAGTGGCAGGACAGAGTCACAAACAAAGTGCTAGAGAAGGCCAAGTCTGTTAGCATACATACAATGCTATCTAAACGGAGACTGAAATGGTTGGGACACATGAACAGAATGGCTGAAGGCAGAATCCCCAAAGACCTCCTATACGGAGAACTGGCAGAGGGGAGATGTATTATTGGCAGACCACACCTCAGGTTCAAGGATGTCTGTAAAAGAGAAAGAGATATGAAATCTGCTGGAATAGACTGGGAGACCTGGGAACAGCTCGCATCCAACCGGGACACTTGGCGTCATGCCATATTAACTGGAATAAAACATGCTGAGCTACAAAGAAGAACTTGCAACGAAGAGAAGAGGCAACAAAGGAAAATAAGTCGTCCAAACTAGGTGCACACAGACCATTGTCTCTCGAGACGGAAGGAGCCAACAGAGGCTATGCTATAATTGTAGCAGTATAACTATATAAACAAAGGCTCAGATATAATATGTTATAGGTTTTATCTAAGGTTTACCCTATTTGTTAGGTTATGGTTAGCTAATCTAGGTAGAGGAAATTCCATCTTCTACATGTTTTTTAATGGGACCCCCAAACGTAGATATTATTTCTTGATGTCTATTAAAAAAATCTTTTGAACTGAAAAACCAATTTGTTATACAGAAACCCTTGTTTAACTAATCTACTAGTAAGTTTATGGTGTCTAGTGGAAAAACTTTGATAATTAACACAGATGTGACCAATTCTGACTAACAGAGGTGTAAACACCGTATGTAGGTTTACTCGGTATGTTACTACTCATACAAGGAAATTTCACAATATGAAAGTTAAAATCATCCCGTTTATCGAAAGCGGCTGTTCTAAACTATCTATAATGCTCAACTCTATATCTAAGTATGAGAGTTTTTTTTTTTATTGTTTTCTGTAGTCTTTTTTAGTTCTAATTCTGATGGATAAATATTTTTAATTTCATTCTCAAAATTAGGGTTATTTAAAGTAAGTAGGTCATCAATGTAACAGAAGGTATTATTAAAGGTTTTTGCTGACTTGCTATTAGTTTTAAGTTTATCTTTCATAAATTTATATTCATAATAAAAAAGGAAAAGGTTAGTTAAAAGTGGAGCACAATCTGTTCCCATAGATATCCCTATTGTTTGAAAATTCTGTTGCCAACCTCCATATAGATATTGTCTACAACAAATTCTATATGCTCAATCATATTTTCCTCAGTTATATTATGATAACGTGTTGATGTAGTGTAAGACCAATATGTTGTGCTATCATTTCTAATATCGATATATTTAGAACCTCAAATTCTAAAAGCTTCCCTGACTAGTTCACTGATACTATATATAAGTTGGTCATGTCGGATGTTAGTATACAGGGTGGAAATATCAAAACTATCAAAATATGTAGCTACTTTAGTTTTGTTTAACTTTTTTAGTTTATTTAAAACCTCTGTAGCATTACTGATAATCCAAAAACAATTAACTCCAGTGTTACGAGCTATGCATTCACAGTATTGTTTGAAATGTTTTGTAACTAATTTAAGGCTAGAGGTTAGTAGTTGGGATAATGGTTTAGTAGTACATGCATTAGAGGCCGCTATAAATCTACTACCTATTGGATTTTTATGCATTTTTGGAAGTCAGTAGAAGGATAGTAATTGTTTCATATCGTTAGCAATTTTAATGTTATATTTAGCCATAAATTCTTGGTGTTTTGTAACAATATCTTCTGTGTGACTATTATAAGACATATATGTTTGTGGGTTAGTCCCATCACTAGTGTTGAGTTCCTTTAAAACTACATCTAAGTAATATTTTTTGCAAACCATTAGGATATTGTTGCTGGCTTTATCTGCTGGTACTAAAACAAAATGTCTGAAAGTTATTTAGGTATTCTAAGCAAACCTTGTCTGACAGTACATGTTTTTTTATATGGATTTTTCCTTTTTTCCTAAGTCTATCTATCTTAATTTGAACTGTTTCTAATACTTGACCTTCCCATTCATCCAATGTTCTAGTATCTACTTTTTCTTTTTTAGCCCAACGTTTTTTTGTAATCCTTAATGGCTTTTTTTTTTTTTTTTTTTTTTTTTTTTTAACTATTATGAGGTTTGTGTCCCAGTTAATATTATTTTGTTCTCTAAATGATGGTCCTTTACTAAGTAATTTTCTAAGATTCCTGTTCTCAATTATTCTGAGATTACCGGTTATTATATGTCCTGTTAGCTCGTATTTGAAATTAGACGAGTCACAATCACAGCTAAGGTTTGTAGTACCTAATTCAAAGTCTTTGTTTGAAATTAAAAACTTTACCAGCTATAGATTTAGTATATGAATAGCTAACAACGGGGGGGGGGTGTAATCACTGATGAAATTTAAATCCACCAGTGACCATTTGGATGATCCAGAGGAGGCATGGGAGAAGATCATGTGGTCAGATGAGACCAAAATAGAGCTTTTTGGTATCAACTGCACTTGCTGTGTTTGAAGGATGAGAATAACCCTAAGAACACCGTCCCAACCGTGAAGCATGGGGTGGAAACATTATTTTGGGGGGGGTGCTTTTCTGCAAAGGGGACAGGATGACTACACCATATTGAAGGTAGGATGGATGGGGTCATGTTTTGCAAGATTTTGGCAAACAACCTCCTTCCCTCAGTAAGACCATTGAAGATGGGTCGTGGCTGGGTCTTCCAGCCTGACAATGACCCCAAACACACAGCCAGGACAATAAAGGAGGGGCTCCGTAAGAAGCATTTCAAGGTCCTGGAGTGGTCTCGACAGTCTCCATACCTGAACTCAATAGAAAATCTTTGGAGGGAGCTGAAACTCCAAACCTGAACGATCTGGAGAAGATCAGCATGGAGGAGTGGATGAAAATCCCTGCTGCAGTGTGCAAACTTGGTCAAGAACTACAGGAAACATCTGACCTCTGTAATTGCAAACAAAGGTTTCTGTACCAAATATTAATGTCTGTTTTTCTATTGTATCAAATAATTATTTCATGAAATAAAATGCAAATTAATTATTTAAAAATCATACAAAGGGATTTTCTGAATTTTCTTTTTAAACTCTGTCTCTCATAGTTGAAGTATGCCTACAATAAAAATTACAGACCTCTCCATTCTTTGTATGTGGAAAAACATGCTAAATCGACAGTGGATGAAAATACTTATTTGCCTCATTATATATTTTTGTTCAGTGTACATAGCTGGTTAACCCATGATGACATGTGCATTCTAAATCACTGCACTAATTATGTTCATTTTTGTCCGAGGGTTGTCTTGATATTAAAAATTTGGTATACCAGTGAAATTACACAATTCTCTACACCAAATTCAATACCACTGTAAAAAAATTTTTTTTTTTAAATGTATTTAAATAGAAGTGCTCTTTAAATGAGGCCTATCAGAACTTTTAAACTGTATTTACCATTGTCCAATTTAAGTCTTTGTGGCTTCCCTCAATTGTCTCCTTGCTGTTATGGTTACTTTTTGAGAACTACCACAGTTAACAAACATAATGAGACAGCTAACATAGGCTGACGTCAGCCTAGATTGGCTACCTCAAACAAAATAATAGTAATGTTCATGATAAGGTTAAGAAGTATCACAATTTACATATGTTGCTAACATGAAATAACACGTTGAATTATTTTAACAGTTCACGATACCTGTCTTAAGTGCTTTGCTAAATTTGTGCCATTGCCTCCGTTATATCCTTAGTGGCTCTTCAAATTACCTGGTTGCCTTGTGCATTGCTAATCACTGACAAGTGACCAGTACTGACTCTTCCTGTGGCTCAGTGTCAGCAGCTATGTGGCGTGCACAGACTGTAGGACATGTGTACATGACAACCTCAAGAAGCAAAATAAATTATGAAGTGTGTGTGTGTGTGTGTGAAAGTTTTTGCAGCACCAACTTCAAACCCAGCTTGAAAGAGGTTTACAGAAATTTTTTTGTTGTTTAAATTTTTATGTTAATTTTTTACATCTTTTGTCATGTGTAGCTGTAATGAATTAGCTGACAGATGTTGTGAGATAAAGGCAAGTCAACCAATAGGGATATAACACACTAGGATGTTGACCCGTGGGGAACCACAGGTTCTAGATGTGGTCATATGTACTATATACAGAGGACATCTGACTTTTAGAGAAAACCTGTTTACAGTTATGCTACATTTTTAAGTATTAAGTCCCTTTCGGCTGCTCCCTTGTTTGCACTCGGGGTCACCACAGCAAATCCGAGGTGGATCTGCATGTTGAATTGGCACAACTTTTACACCGGATGCCCTTTCTGACGCAACTCCACATTACATGGAGAAACACTTGTCTTAGCTTTTATGAAAGTCTTTACTGAAGGTTTAATCTGTTTTTAGTTGTGTTCAACTTTCTAAAATTAATTTTTGTCCTCAGTAAGCTTTTCTGAAGCTGTGTAACCGGTACGATATCCCATGCAAAGAAATTACAAATAAATGAAGTTTTATATTTGCACTGTACACATTAGATGATTTTTTTTTCTTTCTTGGGGCCTGTGTGAGACAATACTGAGACAGAAGTCTATTGTTTTGTCCTGAGTGTGAACATGTTAATTCTGGGTTTGTTCAAGGATGGACAGACTGATTAATTCTGTCAGGTCTGCAGCAACCTCACAGACTTTTATTTTGAAATAAAGGCTCTTATTATGGAAGTGCGACATAAACAGGTTTGAATTCAAAACAAAAATTACTGATCTTTCAAAAAATATTGGTCCGATGACTTTGCTGTATTTACGACTTGAATCCTGTGAAAAAAAAATACATAATGTCAAAGGACGAAAATCAGCTCTTACTGGAATTCAACTGATGACACACAGCAGGCGTCACTTCATCCAGTTTGAACTGTACGATTACAGATTGGCTTTTGCGAATTAGTTTGGTTTCTACTGAGCTCTTTAATTACACTCGCACTGTGTATTTTTTAATGTAAATGTACACTAACACGGGGTTTAGTTGAATAACTCAAAGTACATGCTGATTTTAAGGGTGTGGCCGAGTGAAATTTACAACAAGCGGCACCAATTTCAGAACGTCCGTGTTTATTAACGGCGGAAAAAGAAGACTTATTGAGGGAGTCGTCTCATAAACATTTTAAATGTTAACTACGCAGTAAGTAGCTGTAAATTACCAGAAACTGCGACGTTGACACACAGACAGCAGACCAGAGGCAGCAGCAGCGGCGGCGACCTTAAACTTTTCTTTGCCATTTGATGAAGACAGAACCGACACAGAGTACAAAATGCTGCTGTTCGGAACCCACAGAAACACAAAAAACATTTCATGAAAAAAATAACACATTACAGGCGGAGCTGGAGCACACAGCCGAAAGAGTCTGAAACTGTCTCAACAAGCTCGGCCATTATATCAAACACATAATAAAGAAACGATACCTGTTGTTGAACACACACTCACCACATGTGTACTTAAAACTCAGTTATACGTTCTTGACACCACTGATCTCTGTCTTGACACAAAGTGAAACTACTTTCCTCCTTTCAGTCAAAATCTGCTCACTACTGCCTCCTACTGGCCCGGTGTCTCGTACTAAGATTCTGCTTCTTCTTCTTCTTCTTCTTCTTCTTGGTTGTCGGCAGGCTAGACACGGTCAGTGCATTGCTGCCCCCCTCAGGTCATAAGACACAGAACACCTATTAAATGTCAATGAGATAGACACAACAACCCTATATTTTCCAATACAAGCCACAGTTTTTTAAAAAACAAACCATCAAATTCGCTCTCTCCTTTGGGGAGGCTCCATGCCCCAGTAATGTCCTCAAAGAAAAGGTACTACAACCCAGATCTACCAAACCGCGAAACATGACCCTTCTATCCTCGTATTAAGATTACCCCCGTACCAGGTTTGTATAGAGGGTTTCATGTGACGTATCGGTCAAGTCATTTTTTCTATCACGCGCCAGCCTCCTTGTAATCCAGAATGGAGACGGCACCCGTCCTGCAGCAAATTGGTCACGTGATTGAAAACCCTCTATATTGGCTATCTGCGCATGCGCCAAAGGAGCCTGTACTGAGTTTACCCTTTCTGTGTGCAGAAAGGGCTGAGAGCTGGTTTCAAAAATAACTCGGATTTGATTTAAACCGTGTTCAGACAAAGTATTCCTGAATGAGTCCAGGGAAGCAGTATCATTAAGAGATAAGATCAGAATTTATTCACATTAAACCTGATTTTGGCCCGCATGTCTTCTCTGCCACATCTCTAATTGTAGGTGTGTAAAAATAAAAGCACATGCTTGTAGCAGAATACAGAAAAGACAAAAAGTGCATGTGTATAACTTCGATCACAGACAAACTGGGGAGAGCTGACATTTGCCGTTTGGTATGCTTATGTATTTTGAGTCAAGGATGAACACTGCCAAAATGGAATGTTGATAGGTCTAATATTTTTAGATGTTGATAGCATTAATATTTCTGGATGTTGATAGGATTAATATTTTTAGATAAACTACAGATATTAGCTAACAACACTGAATAATGGACATTGATAATTACATCCTGCACGCACACGCCATTCCAGCATGGGGCAGTAAATCATCTATATGTTAAAAGTGTCATGTGTATATGATTTTATTTAGTAAGTTCAATGTAAGTACATATAATTGCAAATAAATTAAAAAGATATGAATGCTGAAGAAAGTGAAAACACTTATTTCCATTGTAGTCTATGTAAAAATTAAACAACAAAATAGAAGTAATAATAAAATAAAATAATAAAATAATTATAGTGTGTATATGATAACAAGAACCTAAACAATTTATTAATACATTAAGACAGTAAATTAACATTTAAAAATTATGTAATTAACAAGAAATGAAAACTGTTGCAGTTGAGGTCTGAGGTTCTAAAAACATTCTGGACTCACACACCATTTCAAGTCATTATAGAAACTTTGCATAATTTATCACCGCATTTGAAAAATGCCAGCTACCTATTTTATAAACACTACCCAATCTAGCACCCGTGGATCCCCTTGGGGAACATACCAGAAGAGTTATATTATAGAATGGCCTTTCTATAATATAACTCTATGGAGTAATCTCAGCCAAAGAGAATGTACTACTACTATACTAATTTATGAACACTATAATCTGTTAATTTCAGATCATTCAATCTTGTTCTTTGTTCCAATTTTAAAATTACATTTCTCTTTTATCTGTTAATGCAAGGGGCCTAAGAGATTTAACAAAAAGGAAAAGCTTTTTCTTATTCTGTAAAGAGAACACACATTCTAAAAATTAAGACGTATTTTGGTCTCAGTCACATGGGGAGACAAAGTTTATTTCAGTCATGGCACTTCAAGATCAGCAGGGGTCGCTATCCCCCTTAAAAATTTTCAAGGCGAGATTATATCTGTTATGGCAGTTGAGCACAGTCACTGGTTCATTCTTATCACAAACATCAACAATCTGAAATTCATTTTAATCAACATACGGCTACAATGACATCATCCGAATGTCATCCAGATACATCACATTCCAACATTACAGCGCAATTTGTAGCAAGACCAGGTTTCTCTAATGTAATCGGAGCAACTGACCTCACACAAAGCCTTGGACCCGAACATCAATGTAGGACAGTCAGTGCAGGAAAGTGCAGCGACACTGTTATCGGAATCCCCCTCAAGGGGGCCCCTCCCGCAGTAACCAACCACGTGACGTAAATTGACTCTATGGGTGGTAGAGGTAGGCGATACCGGGAATTTTGGTATTGATCCGATACCAAGTAAATACAGGCCCAGTATCGCCGATATCGATACCAATACTTTTTCATATTTAAGCTTCATAGATCCAAAGGATCCAAAAGACCTAGGATAGAATTTTGCCAAACATTGTATGTGACAAGAAAATACTTTATTATCACAGTCAACATTTTTGTTTAAAAAAATATCACTCAACACAACTTAAAACAAAGTTTCCTGAGGTAGAGGGCTGACAAACCACAATACAAGGGTGCGCTGCTCCGTGTTGTGTGACACAGCATGGCGCTGCTCTTACAGACAGAGAGTAGACTTTGGTGAATCTGCGTGGGCAGCAGTCAGTGCGTGCAGGAGAGAAAAAAAGCTTGAGTATCGATCTTTTTACACAAGGATCGTTCAATATCAATACCAGCATTGGTATCGATATTATCGATATTAGGATCGATCCGCCCACCTCTAATGGGTGGGGTGTAAAGGCCTGGGGTAGAGGGAGATGTGTAGCTCAGTTGCGCAGTGGAGCTCATCTTAATGGGTACTAACGGCAAAATATAAAACTTTAGCAATCATGAAGCAGAGTTATCTGTCAGGAAGCCAGAAGGAAGAAAAGAAAAAACAGGACAGTGGTAAGTGATCATTTACAACCCCAATTCCAATGAAGTTGGGATGTTGTGTGAAATGTAAATAAGACAGAATACAATGCTTTGGAAATCCTCTTCAACCTATATTCAATTGAATACACCACAAAGACAAGATATTTAATGTTCAAACTGATAAACTTTTATTGTTTTTGTGCAAATATTTGCTCATTTTGAAATGGATGCCTGCAACACGTTTCAAAAAAGCTGGGACAGTGGTATGTTTACCACTGTGTTACATGACCTTTCTGTTATGTGTCGACGCGGGTTGAGGAGCGGACCTGCGTCTGACAGAACCCAGCGGTAAAAATAACCAGAAGGCGGCTCCCAACAGAAACAATTTATTTTTCACCTGTGCTTATAAATGTAAAACATAAAAAGCGTCCCTCTGGTGGAGTGATAAGTGGCACGTTCTCCAGCGCCCGCAAGGATTAAAGCCCGGCGCTCCTGGACTCACTACCACCCCCAAACACCCCCCAGGTGGACACGACGAACCGATTCTCTGTGAAACAAAGAGAAGGTGAGGTGAGTCAGCAGATACAACTCTATCTTTCGCATAACACACGCTATGAGCAACACACTCAGGTCAATGTTTCTTTTTAACTTTATGCAAATGAGCAGCCTCTCACAACAAGTGGAGGATCACTTATCCTGCACGCCACCGCAGTGAGAAGCAAGCTGCACAATTCTCTTCACAATCTCAGTTTACTGTGTAACAAAACACCAAGATACTATCAACAATTACTTAATCACTTAATTACCTTTAGCGTGTGCTGACAGCATGTATCCTCACCCTTCCCTGCTTCACGGGCTCGATATGTCAAACCCAGGCGCGGTCCTCAGCGTCTCATAAACGAACGTCACAAGGTCGAGTTCCCGGCAGTTCTGCTCAAATCACACATGACTTATATGCAGAACGCCATCCAGTTATCTGCTTCAGCTGCAAGTCTTCAAGGCCGCACGTGAGCCCCTGCCACAGGTGTTCCACATGACGCTAATAAGGGTGAGGACTCTTCAGCCAGCACTTTCTCCACAGACAAATCAGCCCTCATGCCACCTGGAGAGCAAAGAAAAGAAAGAACACCAACACAGCCAGCCACGCCCCCCCCAACACACAACACTTTCCTTCTAACAACATTCAATAAGCATTTGGGAACTGAGAACACTAATTGTTGAAGCGTTGTAGGTGGAATTCTTTCTTCAGTTGTTCAACAGTCCGGGGTCTCCGTTGTTGTATTTTGTGCTTCATAATGCGCCACATATTTTCAATGGGTGACAGTTCTGGACTGCAGCCAAGTCAGTCTAGTACCCGCAATCTTTTTGGGAACAAAATCAAAATGATGTTTTATGCCAAAATATACCACAACATTTGATTAAAAATATATATATATTTACAACCCCAATTCCATTGAAGTTGGGACATTGTGTAAAATGTAAATAAAAAAGAATACAATGATTTGCAAATCCTCTTCAACCTCTATTCAGTTGAATACACCACAAAGACAAGATATTTAATGTTCAAACTGATAAACTCAGTTTTTAATGCAGTGCCACCTGAGGGATCGAAGGTCAAGGCATTCACTGTTGGTTTTTGGCCTTGCCACTTACATGTAGAAAGTTCTCGAGATTCTCTGAATCTTCTGATTATATTATGGACTGTAGATGATGGAATCTCTAAATTCCTTGCAACTGAGCGTTGAGAAACATTGTTCTTAAACTGCTGGATTATTTTTTCACAGTTGTTCACAAAGTGGTGATCCTTGCCCCATCTTTGCTTGTGAACAACTGAGACTTTTCGGGATGCTCCTTTTATACCAGTGTTGTACAGTAACAAAGTAAAAATACTTCACTACTGTACTTAAGTACGTTTTGGGAGACTTTGTACTTTACTTGAGTTTTTTAATTCAGCCTACTTTCACTTTTACTTCACTACATTTCCAACCTTAATTGCATACTTCTACTCCGATACATTTTCAATGTGCCATGCCGTTGCTCGTTACAAAACACACACACACACACGAAAAAAGTCGTGTTTTCACCCAGAGACACCACTGATTACTAGTGACTGCAACGAAGTCAGGCCAATTTGTCAGGCATGTCCGGTAGGCTTTTATGCAGTTCCGCACTTGTTTGTCAGGAAATGATAATTTCTCTACATTGATTACAGTCTTGCACCGGGTCTGTAATTAACTTTTCTGCAGCGAAGCAGTGATTCGCAGATCAAAGCAGTGCTTTGATCTATGATTTGTGGATTCATTGTTTTATTTCGCTTTATCCTAATTTTTCCCCGCTAAAACCCTGAAGAGCATATGTCTGTGAGTAATATTTAATATTTTTTTGTTAAACTGACCTGTTATGGTCTTCTGAAACAGTTGATAGATGTATTTTATAACTTCAAAACGGGACCGATGCTAACGTGTTAGTATGTCTATGGCATTTTCAGTGTGTTAAACTTAGCAGCATTAAGCATTAAGCTGCTCGCATCAGTACGTTTGTGTTGATTTGTTTTCTGTATAGGCAGGGGCTACGGGTACGGACCCGTATCTACAGAGACCATTCTAAAGATACGGAGGGTGTCTTACCAACCAATCAGAATGGCAAATATGTCCGTACCCGTACCATATGCGGCTAAAGGTCCGGTGTCACGTACAATTCTTTCCGCCTTGCTTAGAAAACAGCACTTGGAACTTGAGGTGGATGGATGATGAAAGAAGTAAACACCTTCGCAATTTACGTCGATATTTTGATTAATTTCTAATTTACATTTGATGAATTTCGTAATTTGCAGCAGCTTCATTAAACAAATGTACTCGAATGATTATCAGCACAACGGCGAGCTTACGGGATAACCTCCGCTAACACTAGAAGACAGTTGCCAGTTATGGCTTCTGAAACAAGGGAGAAAAAAGAAACAGCACAGTCAGCTGGGTTTCTGGTCGGTGTCTGGTCGACCCGCTCCACTGCCGACCCGCGCTGGCCGACTCGCTCCGGTTTTCTGGACGACCCGCTCCACTCGCAAAGCGGAGCGGGTCGTCCTAGATATTGGAGCGAGTCATCCTGGGAAGGGGAGCGAGTTCTCTGAAGCTGTCGCTAGTTAATGCTTCAGCTGAAGCATTAGTGGATGTAAAATATCTGTGTCTGTTAAGAGCTTCACCTCTTGTTCCACATGTGTATTTCCCACTGGTGTCATGTACGTCCACTCAGTGAACCTTGGTCCGTACCTTTAGCAGTCTCGCAGAAGATACCGATGTACATACCCGTAGCCACTTCGTTCTGTATAATTAATGGCTCAGTGTTCATTGTCATTAAAGAGTCAAATTGTAATTTTTTTAATTTATTTTTATTCATATATTAATAATAATAGCAACAACAATAAAAGTCTACATAATAGACAATAATAGTCAATAATAACAGACTAACAATGTTACAATACAATATTAGAGAATGAGACAAAAAGAACCTAATGAAATAAAACACAACAGAAAAGATAAAACCATGTAACAATGAAAATAAATAAATACATATAGAAATAAATAACTGTTTCCTGTGAACACCTAGTGAGTAGCCTACTCTCGTTTAGGTTTTGAAACCTTGTTTTTGATGTGTTTTTGTGTGATGTGCACAATTTTCAGTATTTTGACTAATACTACCAGTCATTTACAAGCCTAGATAAACTTTGTAATATAAAAAATAAGTTCATTTTTGATTATTAACATTTACTTGTAGTTTTACTTTCAATACTTGAGTACATTTAGTTGTACATTACTTGTCATACTTAAGTACAATAAATACTAGATACTTTAAGACTTTTACTTTAGTAGCATTTCAATCGGTGACTTGAATTTCTACCAAAGTCATTTAGTCATTTAGTGGGTATCTGTACTTTTACTTAAGTGTGATTTTCCAGTACTTTATACAACACTGTTTTATACCCAATCATGACACTCACTAGGCAGGCATCCATTTCAAAATGAGCAAATATTTGCACAAAAACAATAAAGTTTATCTGTTTGAACATTAAATATCTCATCTTTGTGGAGTATTCAATTGAATATAGGTTGAAGAGGATTTGTAAATCATTGTATTCTGTTTTATTCACATTTCACACAACCTCCCAACTTCACTGGAAGTGGGGTTGTACATTGGAATAAATTAGGCCTACGTGTCAACAAAATATAATGTTTATGTTAGCTACCTGTCTGGCTGTGTTATAGTAACAGTATTGCATCTTCATAAATGATTAATGTTCACTCCTGAACTGAGTTTCCCAAAAAGTAATCTACTGAATTTCCTTGGTCTCACATCACCCACAATAATATCTACGATACCACATCTCCTGCCCTGAAGTTAACAACTTACAACCCCTGGCAAAATTATGGAATCACCGGCCTCGGAGGATGTTCATTCAGTTGTTTAATTTTGTAGAAAAAGCAGATCACAGACATGACACAAAACTAAAGTCCATTTCAAATCGCAACTTTCTGGCTTAAGAAACACTATAAGAAATCAGGAAAAATAATTGTGGCAGTCAGTAACGGTACTTTTTTAGACCAAGCAGAGGGAAAAAAATATGGACTCACTCAATTCTGAGGAATAAATTATGGAATCACCCTGTAAATTTTCATCCCCAAAACTAACACCTGCATGAAATCACATTGCTCATTAGTCTGCATCTAAAAAGGAATGAACACACCTTGGAGAGCTGTTGCACCAAGTGGACTGACATGAATCATGGCTCCAACGCGAGAGATGTCAATTGAACAAAGGAGAGGATTATCAAACTCTTAAAGAGGGTAAATCATCATGCATCTGTTGGGAATGTGTCGTGACACGGACCCACAACAGGGGGCGCTAAGGAACGGACAATGGATAAGCCAACGTGTAACAATTTAATGTTGTGGAAACACACAACGGAATACAGACAGAAATATGGATTGCCAATTATACACCAGGTGACGTGTGGGCAGGCTCGAAGATAGAAGACCTCTGGCGAGAGAAGAGCTGATTCCCACACAGCTTCCACCACCAACGGGCCTGAAGAACACCGGAGCCGCCAAGTCCCGAGTCCCCAGGTGGCCTCTGCCTTCGGCTGTCGACCCCGGTACTGCTGGCAGAGAACAGAGAAAATCCAGGTGAGTGTGAGTCCGCACACTCAGTAGTCCACTCACAGATAATGTTCTTTAAGGAGGGAGCACCTCCACCTCCAATCACACACTCGTGCAGCTCCTGTGTAACCACTTATCTGTTATGGAGCATGATGCAAAGTCGTCGCGGTCACGCCCTTACTCCAACTCCGATAAGGACACCACAGGGCAAACGGCTGCAAAGAAGAGTTCAGTTCAGCAGAGAAATCACAATAGAGACAGATTACCTCTTGGTTGCTGATTTCTCGGCGGGGAGGTGGAGTTGTAGTCCGGCTTTTATGGTGATGTGGAAGATGAGTGACAGCTGGTGCAGATGATGAGTGACAGCTGTCACTCTCCGTTGCTCCGACGCCCTCTCGTGCTTGAAGCCCGCACTCCAAGCAGGGCGCCATCTGGTGGTGGTGGGCCAGCAGTACCTCCTCTTCAGCGGCCCACACAACATCATCATCATCCTGGATGAGTCCAATGATGGTGGTGTCGTCTGCAAACTTCAGTTGTTTAACAATGGGGTTCCCCAACGTGCAGTCATTTGTATAGAGGGAGAAGAGCATTGGAAAGAACACACTTCCCACTGAGTGGTGCCAGTGCTGATTGTCCGTGTGCTGGATGTGATGCTCTCCAGTCTCACCTGCTGTGTCCTGTCCATCAAGAAGTTCGTTGATCCACTAACAGGTGGGATCTGGCACAGAGAGGCTGGAGAATTTTTGTGGAGAATGTTGGGGATGATGGTGTGAACGCCAAACTGAAAACCACAAACAGGATCCCCACGTACATCTCTGCAGAGTCTGTGCTGCAGGATGTAAAGCAGTCCCATGTGACTGCATCCTCAACTGACCCATTTTCCCAGCAGGCAAACTGCAGGGGTCAGCAGGGGTCCTGTGATGTCCTTCAGGTGGCTCAACACCAGCCGTTTCAAAACACTTCATGACTACAGATGTCAGGGCGACGGGCCTGCAGTCATTTTAGTCTGTTGTGGAGGGTTACTTGAGACTGGGATAATAAATGGAGCTTTTGAAGCAGGAGGGGACTCGTACAGCTCCAGCGACCTGTGAAGATCCGGGTGAAGATGGGAGCCAGCTGGTCAGCACATCAGCACATGCTCTCAGACATGGAGGGGGAGACCCCGTCAGGTCCTGGAGCTTTTTTTGATCTTTTGTTTGCAAAAGTGCTGTCATACTTCCACCTACGTGGTGTTGCAGAGGGAGGGGAGAGAGGTTGTACAGGGGAGCACGTAGTCTATTGTCGTTGGCGTAGGTAAGGGGTTGTAGAGGATCCCTTTTCAAAACTGGAATAAACATGTTCAGCTCCTCAGCCAGCCGGGGGTTCTCAACAGGTTGGAGGATGGTCTCCTGTAGTTGGTGGCATGCTGAAGACCTCTACACACTGTTGCAGGATCGTTGGCTGAAAATTGTTTTTTCAGCCTTTCTTAGCGTGTTTCTGGTCTGCTTGTGAGCCTGTTTACACTTGCAGGCCGTAGACAATTCCTTTGACTTCATGCTTGGTTTGTGCTCTGACATGCACTGTTAACTGTGGGACCTCGTATCTGTGACAGGTGTGTGCCTTTCCAAATTCATGTCCAATCAACTGATTTTGACATAAACATGCTGTTGTCTGCTTATTTGGGGTTTATTTAGAGAGCTGTTTGGCATTGATGCAACTCCTTACAATTATGGACATTATTCACCCAATTCATTACATCTACTGCATTTCTGCACATAGATTTATAGCTTTCCCCACAAACATATGCACTATGAACATTCGTGTGTAACTTGCATCTACTCAAAATACCCCTCTCAATGAGCATGTCTCCTTTTTAAGCATGCCCTCCCCACCAACATCTTTGTTGGTATTGTTTTATTGTACAGACATCTTTGCTGACATCTGCAGCTTGGTAAATGTGGAGAAGTTTACCAAATAAGTTGGTTTGGCAGGATTTCATGTAGAATGCACAGATTAAGGCTCAAATTTAGGATTATCACATCAACTTTATCACAACATACAACAAGCAGAGCATTTTCTCAACATGAGACCACTGTTTGTGCACGTACAGTTGTGCTCTTAAGTTGGCAGAATTTTCATTTTTTGGCCATTCTCAGAGAATATGAATGATAACACAAAAACCCTTGTTTCACTCATGGTTAATGGTTGTGTGAAGCCATTTATTCTCAAACAACTGTGTTTACTCTTTTATATCATAATGACAACAGAAAGTAATCAAATGACCCTGACAAAAGTTTACATACCCTGGTGATTTTGGCCTGATGCACACAAGTTAACACAAACGGGTTGAATGGCTACAAAAGGTAACCATTCTCACCTGTGATCTGTTTGCTTGTAATCAGTGTGTGTGTATAAAGGTCAGTAAGTTCTGGGCTCCTGACAGACCCTTGCATCTTTTATCCAGTGCTGCACTGACGTTTCTGGTTTCTGAGTCATGGGGAAAGCAAAATGAATTGTCAAAGGATCTGTGGGAAAAGGTAATTGAACTGAATAAACAGGGAAAGTTATATAAAAGGATATCCAGTGACCTAAGAATGCCAATCAGCAGTGTTCAACTCTAATCAAGAAGTGGAAAATGATGGTAAACCAAACCATGTTAGGTAGACCAACAAAGGTTCAGTAACAACTGCCAGAAAAATTGTTCAGTATGCAAAGAAAATCCACAAATAACCTCAGCTGAAATGCAGGACTCTGAAAAAAAAGTGGTGTGGCTGTTTTCAAGATGCACAATAAGGATGCACTTGAAGAAAAATGGGCTGCATGGTTGAGTCACCAGAAGGAAAGCATTAGTACGCAAATGCCACAAAGTATCCTGCTTATAATACACCAAACAGCACAGAGAACAATGTAATTTGGAGTGATGAGGCCCAAAACCTTTTGGCCACTACCATAAGCATTACTTTTGGAGAGGAGTCAACAAGGCCTATGATGAAAGGTACACCATTTCTACTGTGAAACACGGCAGTGGATCAATGATGTTTTGGGGATGTGTGAGCTACAAAGGCACCGGAAACGTGGTCAAAATTGATGGCAGAATGAATGCAGCATGTTATAAAAACTCATGAGCTGTGCATGGGATGTACTTGGATGTTCCAACATGACAACGATCCAAACACAAGGCCAAGTCGACCTGTCACTGGCTACAGCAGAATAAAATGAAGGTTCTGAGTGGCCATCTCAGTCTCCTGACCTCAATTTAATTGAACCACTCTGGAGAGATCTCAAATGTGCAGTTCATAGAAGACAGCCTAGGAATTTACAGGAACTGGATGCTTTTTGCCAGAAGAATAGACAGCTTTACCACCAGAGAAAATAAGAGTCCCGTCCACTAACTACCACAACAAACTCCAAGCTGTCATCGATGTTAAAAGGGTAATACATGGTATTAAGAACCAGGGTATGTAAACTTTTGATCATGGTTATTTGGTCAGTTTCTCTTGTCATTATGATTAAAAGAGTAAACACAGTTGTTGAGAATAAATGGCTTCACACAACCACTAACCATGAGTGAAAAAAGATTTGTGTTATCTTCATATTCTATGAAAAATGGCAAAAAAAAAAAAAAAATCTAAAATTCCACCAGGGTATGTGAACTTATGCGCACAACTGCAACTGGTAACAGTGAATGTGAGAGAGGTTTGCTGGATCATTCATCTTGCTCATTCTCCGTTCTGGGTGTGATCAGAGTGCCAGCTGCAGCCACACCTGCCCCCCTCAGCACGAAGGACGAGTTGGGGGAGAAGCGAATGCCCTCAGAGGTGGTACCCAGTTTGGGGTCCAAGCCTGGGGTTAGATGGAACCTGAGCAGAGTCAATGCCACAACCAACACGCAGCTCTGCCAGGGCAAATTTCTGACGATACAGTTCCTGTGAACAGAGACATGCACTGTCTAAATCATGCTAGGTCATCTTGAATGTCTTGTACTTGTGACAGTACCTGGGTCCTGAGGAAAAGGGGATGAAGGCATGAGAATCCCGCCCCGCCATGTGGTGGGTTCGAAACGCAGAGGATCAAACTCCTAAATGAAAGTAAAGAAATTAAATTCAAATTTGACAAATTTCTGCAACAGTGAAAAGGGAAGTGAGCTGATTTTTTACATCTTACATGTGGGTTTGTCCAGACAGTGCCATTGTGGTGTGTTCCATAAATACTGACCAAACAGATCACTCCTAGGGAGGGGAAAAGAAAGTTAAGATAATCTTAGCTTCACATCTAGATCACATAACTGACTGTAAACCTTGACACCCCGGGTACTGCTGGAATGATTTTGTGTCAAATAAACGGTTACTGAGGAACACTCAGATTTGAAGGAACGTTGGCTCTGACATTATGGCCATGTGGCTCATTTCTCTGTTCATGAACCAGTGTACAGGTACATCAGTGTTGATGATCCCTTCCACTTTTAAAGGCAACAGGGATTCTGACATATCACCTGGATACTTGCGCAGCACCAGCGCATGGTTCCAGACCTGATCTGACCTGACTATAAGGTCATCAGTTACTTTATCTCATACAATGTGACACCAAATAACGTAATTATTTGCCAACACTGCAATGATTAAAAGCTACAAGTTTCTTACCCTTTGGCACTGTCCGATTCTTTGGCAGTTCCATGTCCTGGGTGTACTTCCTGGTGACAGCCAGCACTGGAGAGTGCAGTCTGAGAGCCTCTCTGATGCACATGGTGGTGAACGGCAGACCAGACAGATCCTCCCTTTACACAACCAAGTGAAATTATGCATGCGTATATTCTTAATATCTGCCCCACGAAAACAAAATTTCTACCATTGCTCTTCCAAAGAAATGGGGCAACGATGAAAGAGCAGCTGGCAGCAATCTCAGAATCAGTATTCAATATCTGTGGAGACCATGAGGAAACAATAACTGTTAGCTAATGTTTCTGAGTTTTCTGACCACTCCATGTTCTGTCGATCTCTTCCTCTCATTAAATCCATCACCTCCTGTCGACACTTTTCTTGATAGTGGGGGTGGTGTGCTAAATTGTAGAGTGTCCAGCAAATTGCACTTGCTGTGGTCTCATGACCTGAAGGGAAAGCAGGGCAGCTTTATTTTAATCATCCAGATTCAAGTATGTGATTTCATGACAACTTGTTTTAAATGTGAGTATTTCTGCCAAACGCAGTGTGCTATGCAGTCCAGAACCCTCTCACCCGCAAACATGAAGGTGTTGGCCTCTGCTTGTATCCCTCATCTGTTAGTCCTCGCCCAGCTTCATCCTGAAAACAGTGTTCCTCAGTCATACTGAATTACACGCCTGCATCTGCCTTGAAACGTCCCTCAGCCTTAATGTTTTAGTTATTTCCAAGTATGAAGTATGACAGCAGAACATCCCCAGGAAAACTTTACATAGGTTTTAGGGCAAGCAGGGCTTGGTCACTCTTACACTTATGATCGTGATGACAGCTGGAACACTTTCATTATACTTTACACATCAGCCTCTGCCTGAAAATTGGTGCTATAGCCACAGAAAATAACGTACCGTGGATACTTTCCACAACGTTCAGGATATACAATGTATGGGGTTCTACATGATAGGATTCTTTATGCAGAGATGCTAGGAGAGAGATGAAGTAGTTGTTGGATAAATAAATAAATAATGCCTGTATAGGCTGGGTATAAACACCACACAGCATGTTGTACTACATCCCTTCATGGAAGAACGTTTTAGGGCCACTTGGCACGAAAAGGTGGAAATATATTTTGCTTTTGACATTCCCAAACTATCTGCACTGGACATGAGCAGTGAGTGGATCAGGGTTTTTAAACACCCGCACCCACCTGACCTATCATGAGCACCAGTTCACACGCCCGACATGGAACAACATGTAAGATCTGATTAATGACCCAAATATGACCTGACCCACAAAAACAACACCAAAAACACCCCCCCCCCAAAAAACAAAACAAAAAAAAAAACAATATGGAGTTTGTTCTCCTGCTTTTGCTGACCTTTGACAACAGTAAAATGTCCACAAAGTCTTTCTTCTTCTGAGGTGTTGTGGTGAAATCATGTTGTATTTCTTTCTGTTGGCTGATCAGGGCTCGGCGCTGCTCAAGAACATCCTGAGTGAACCTGCAGAGTGTAATAAGCAATGTACAACAGAATGAAATAGAATGGTACTTTAGGCAGATTGCAGCACGTGTAATTATATGAGTGTTATGAGGACCTGTGGGGCAGCACGGAGGTTTAGTAATTAGCACTTTTGTTTCACAGCAGGAAGGTCCCAGGTTTGCTTCCAACCTGGTCCTTTCTGTGTGGCGTTGCATGTTTCTCCAGGCTCTGGCTTCCTTCTGCGTCTCCTACTTCCAAAGACGTGGATTAGGGGATTGGAAACTTTAAATTGACTGTAGATGTGCTGTGTTTGTCTGTCTGTACACAGCAAAATCACCAGTGTTAAATTAACACTGACAGTGTCTATATGGGTCCACACTGGATCAGTGAGGAATATAAAGACACTGAGACTATCAGTGTTAGTTTTACACTGGTGATTTTGCTTTGTATATGTCAGTTTTGGGATAGACTGGCAGCCTGTCCAGGGTGTACCTCATCTCCTTGTCTTGTGACCACTGGAATCGGCTCCAGCTCCCCCATTAACCCTTAATTAGAATAAGCGTGTTCCGAAAATGAATGAATGATTTATTTTTATTTTATTATTCAAAACTGTAAGTTGTGCTTGGCAAGAGAAATTGCTGTCCTTTCTTCCGTCCATCAGTATGGCAAAATCTTCCATATCATAAAACTCAAGAACTATAAAACTCTCAAAATTAAAATTTTTATACAATACTGGGAGGTCAAAGCTATGCAGCCGGTCTGCTCTGTGTCAGCCTGATCCCGTCAGATCTCAGAAGCTAAGCATAGTAGGATCTGGTTAGTACTTGGATGGGAGACCTCTTTGGAACACCAGCAGCTGTGTATGTTTCTCCAGGTACAACTGGAGTTGCGTCAGGAAGGGCATCTGGTGTAAAACTTGTGCCAATTCCCAATGCGGATCAGGCTGTATCCGCTGTGGCGACCCCAAACAAAAACCGGGAGCAGCCGAATGAACAACAACTGGGAGGTCAAAGCTCTGCCTGCCTAAAAATCATGTATTTCTGACATTTATGAATGTCTTTTTTTTACTGAATTCTGGGTTCCAATTAGGCAATGCAACAGATGCCCTGAAATGCTCACTTCAATCACTAGATGGTGACAAAAGCTGCTCAAATGTGTGGTAATGTCTCAACTGTTTATTCATTTGAGAAGTTAACTTTTGGTGAAAATAAGATAGGCTGACATCTTAAAATCAACTAACATTTGTGTCCCTTGCCCTTATTTATGGGCAATTTAGTTATTTTTTATATTCATTTATTTTATTTTCCTCCAATATGTTTGTTAGTAAGATTGTTCCACAAAAGTAAATGAAATCTTACTAATGTCTGCCGACTGTCTATTTAGCCCCTCCTCCCTCAGTACCATCCAAAGGTTCAAACTTTCCTTCAATACCCATCATGTCCCACAGGGTGGTGAGAGGGTATTTAGATCTCAGTGCTCACTTTCCCTCATACTTTAAGTATAGGCCTGTTGTTTACTACAGAGAGCATGGAAACCAGGATGTAAACTGTTGATATATTACGGCTTAGGCTGTTAAATGGACTACATTTATATAGCGCTTTTCCATCTGCATCAGACACTTAAAGCGCTTTACAATTATGCCTCACATTCACCCCGATGTCAGGGTGCTGCCATACAAGGCACTCACTACACACCGGAGCAATAGGTGATTAAGACCCTTGCCCAAGGGCCCTTAGTGATTTTCCAGTCAGGCGGGGATTTTAAACCAAGGATCTTCTGGTCTCCAGCCCAACACCTTAACTACTACAAGGTAAGCAAACCAATTACCTGGAGCCCCAACCTGGCCTGGGGCCCCCCGACAATGACTGGTTTTGAATTTTATACAAGGACAAACTGTGTGAGCGCCACTGTACATTCTGTGACAGCCAATGTAGGAAAGTGTAGCAACACTGTTATTGGAATCCCCCTCAAGGGGGCCCCTCCCACAGTAGCCAACCACGTGAGGTGTCTCAACTCAACAGGTGAGGTGTAAAGTCCGGCATAGAGAGAAATGCGCATGTGCAGCTCAGTTGCGCGGTGGAGTTCATCTCGGCGGGTTCTAGTTCATTTCAACAAGGCTTGGGACAACGGCAAAATATAAAACCTCAGCAATCATGAAGCAGCGTTATCTGTCAAGAAGCCAGGAAGAAAGAAGGAAGAAAAAAAAAGCCAGGACAGTGGTAAGTGATAATTTACACTGGATAAATTAGGCCTACATGTCAACAAACTATAATGTTTATGTTAGTTACCTGCCTGGCTGTGTTATATTAACAATGTTGCATCTTCATTATACAAATAATGAATGCTTATGAGTTCAATGGTACAAATATTTCATGTTCCATTCAACGAAGCGAAGCCAAAGCCAGTGAAGCCGAATTAAATATTTGTTCCATTGAAAGAATGAAAAAACATTCATTATTTGTTTTATATAGTGGCTACAATAGATCCTTGTCATTTGATATTCATAAACAACAGAAAAGGGACGTACATTTTGGTTTTCGTCACTGGTGCTTTGGTGTCAACAGTTCAACACAAACTTTAAATAGAAGTTCAAAATTGTTCCCAGTCCAACTTGGAAAAACAGTTACAGTAGATAGTTCAAAAATAATTCTGATGGTGAAGTCCATCACGCCGTGCACTGACTTTGTGTACTTCCAAAAAAAAAAAAGACTTCAGTCCGCCGAAAAATCACGTCAGAAATGAGTCCAGCTCTTCATCCTAACAGCTCTTCATGCCTCCAGAAGGCTTACAGTGTCATGTATTAGAAGAACAGCACTGTCAATTAGCTCTTTCAAATCAAACTCCGCCATGTTTATCTAAATGCCGCCCCCACTATTGTGTGTGTGGGCGGGGTTCATAGCGTACAATGGTACAAAACATATGGAACCAAATTTGCATGGTAAATGGAACCAAATTGCACACTCAATGCAACACAACACAAATGGGATGAATAATCCATGTCACGTGACATACAAAGCACCAATCAAAAGGTAATTTACTGAACCACGCTCAGACAAGTTCATTGGTCTCACATCACCCTCTGCTGGACTCTTATGAGCATAACACCCAAATACTCATATGTTGACCTACCTACAAAAATATCTACGATACCACATCTCCTCCCCCTGAAGTTAACAACTTATATCTATTCACATTTAACTGTATTCAATTGACTATAGGTTGAAGAGGATTTGCAAATCATTGTATTCTGTTTTTATTCACATTTCACACAAGCTCCAAACTTCATTGGAATTGGGGTTGTACATTGGATAAATTAGGCCAACGTGTCAACAAAATATAAAGTTTATGTTAGCTACCTGTCTGGCTGTGTTATATTAACAGTATTGCATCTTCATAAATGATTAATGTTCACTCCTGAACTGAGTTTCCCAAAAAGTAATCTACTGAATTTCCTTGGTCTCACATTGCCCACAATAATATCAACGATACCACATCTCCTGCCCTGAAGTTAACAACTTATATCTACTCACATTTAAATTTTACTTTTGTTAATAACTTATTTGTATTAACATTTTAAAGTATATCTGATTTATTTACTGTGCACATTTTGTGAAGTAATTTGGATTTTCTAGTTACTACACAATTTGCACTGTCTTTATATGTTGGTTATTATGGGATGGTGGTGGGGTTTTTGCAAATGCTCTATTGCAATGCCAAAGAAATATTTTATTGATATAAAGTGTGACCTTAAATGGTGTGTCTATGCTTTGGTTCATGTAGGCTTTGGGCAGACAGGGTGGTGAGGCGTAGGGGGGCCTCCAAGTCCATTTTGCTTGGGGACTCCAAATGCCTTGAAACTTCCCTGAATATCAGCATCCGAATAGCACCACGGGATGGTGTAGTGCATGTTTAAACCTCAAGGTTCTGTAGCATTATAGACACTGTCTCCATGATGATACTGTGCAATCACTGACACTGAAGTGATTTGTCTGAAATTTCATTATTACGACACAAACATGCATTTGCACTGTTTATTGTCCAGTTAGTGAGTGAAGTGAAAAGGTAGCCACTAATGATTTTTCACAACGTGGCATTAAAAACTGTAGAGCCTGTGTATATACTATACCTGTGTACAATATTAATGGCTTTTTTGAAACGTTGGCCCTGTTTAGTTCTCCAATAAATCCAGTCCCAGTGGTGTAAAAGCTTTTGGCGACGATCTAAGATCAGGTCACTCAGCTCCATAACGGCTGACACATATTCACTAGTGGACCTAAAGAGAAAGAAAAAGACCTTTAAAAAAATTGAATTGAAGTGCAAAAGAGATGGTGTCTTTCTGTGGGACTTAGTAGACACGTTATGTTCTCACTCCTGGCAGTTACTGTTGTAACTGAAGGCACATTTCAGCAAACTGTCCAGTGTCATCAGGGTGACGTGATGGAACATTTCTATGTTGGTTCTTCCTCCTGCCAACAGGTGACGCCACTTGTCCTTAAACACATAGACAAAAGTGAGGGAAAAAATTCTGTTGAGAGTGAGAAATTAAAGGTAAGTCCATCAGTTCTGATGTAGATTTTACTCTGACCACAGACAATATTACATTTACATTTACTCGTGTAGTTGACACTTTTATCCATAGTAGCTCATGGGTAGGGAACAAGCAATCAAGCTCAAGTAAAGTAAAGACACCCTGACTTTGACAGCAACTTGTAACTTGTTACACCCACCATACAGAGTTATGACTGAGAATATGGACTGAAATGCCTTGTGTGTAGGGACGACAATGCCAGAAAGTGTTCTTGCGAGGAACATAGGAGATGAGAAGAAGATGGAGCCTGTATGATTGAGTTCAAGCAGTTCAGTGAAAACCCGTTAGCCACTCTGTCAGCATCATCAGTCACTTGCCAAGTAGAAGCCAGTAGAGGTCATAGAGCAGTAGGATAAATTCTGGCCTTTTAGACTGATTTAATACCAGATGCAGCGCTGCATTCTGAACCATCTGTAAGAGTTTCACTGCACATGCCTGGAGTCCCACTAGAGGGCATTCAGTAGTTGAGATGTGATATAACCATGGCCTGCACCAAGAGCTGGGTAGCACACTGAGTGAGGTTGTGAGGTTGCTGATTTTGTGCATGGGTGCGTGCATGCATGTGTATTGCAAAGAGCACAGCAGCATGACCAAGAAATTGATGCGGCATGGTTGGAGAGGAATAGCTGGTCATCAGTAATAGCCCCCAGGTTTCTCACAACCTTGGTAAGGGGTGAATGATGAGCTGATTTTTATCTTAATATTGTGCTGGGCTGATTTTCCTTTTCAGGATGACCAATAGATCAGCCTTGGCAAGAACAATGGGTAAAGCTGGGTATCATCTGCATAGCAGTGATACGAAAATCTATGTGAACGTATAACCAGACCCAAAGTGAGGGTTCACAAGGGTACACACAGTTGTTGAAAAAGTCAAAACATTACAATGTCCCTCTTCAGATCCACAGCCGTGTTCTGGACTATGAAGAAGGACTCTTTGAGGCTGCTGTGGTTGGACATTATTGATGGATTTCTTGGATTATACTATAATTCCATTGTTTGTTGAGTTGTGCCTTTGCTGGCACAGATGGCTGTATCTTACATGCATGGTGTTAGTCGAGGTGTTAAACCTGGTAACATAGCCCTTCAGTATGTCAAAGTGGAAAGCTGGAGTTAGCAGGCGTCTTCTGCGGGACCATTCCTCTCCACTGGCTAGCAATAAACTCTGTCCTAGTGCATCAGAGAGAGAGAGAGACTCCACAAAGTAATTGTAATACATTAAAACTTATAAATAGCTTTTCAATCTCAAAGTGAAAACACATCAGTACAATATTACGTCTGCCAAGGACGTAATGAATCATCTGCGTTTATTTGTCTGTCTGTCCATTAGTAGGATTAAGTCAAAACTACTACATGGATTTTGACAAAATTTTCACCACAGATAGATATTAGGCCATGGAAGAACCCATTAAAGTTTAGAGTTGATTCGGATCCAGATTCTGGATCAAGTTTCACTTTATATAGGCTTTGATGGATTACTGTTAGCAAGATTTCATCAGAACTACTGCATGGATTTTGACAAAAATTTTAACACAGATAGATATTAGGCCATGGAAGACTGCATTAAATTTTGGAGGTGATCTGGATCTGGATCCGGATCCGGATCAAGTTTAACTTTATATAGTATTTGAAGGATTACATCAAAACTACTTCATGGATTCTCACCAAATTTTCACCATGGATAGATATTAGGCCAGGGGTGGGCCATCATGTGTCATGAAGGGCCGAGATACTGCAGATTTTCCTTACAACTAATCACCTCAGCAGGTGATTTAATTAATGATCACTTGTCTCAGCAGGTGATTTCATTGACGATCAGGTGTTTATGTTCAGGGGAGAAGCTCATCAGCAATCCACCTGCTGAGGTGATTGGTTGCAAGGAAAACCTGCAGTGCCTCGGCCCTCGCTGCCCACCCCTGTATTAGGCCATGGAAGACTCCATTAAATTTACAGGTGATCTGGATACAGATCCGGATTCTGGATCAAGTTTCATTTTATATAGTCTTTCAAGAATTACATCAAAACTACTTCACAGATTCTCACCAAATTCGCACCACACATAGATATTAGGGCATGGAAGACTCAATTAAATTTTGGAGGTGATCCGGGTCCTCAGGGACATCAGAAATATCTGCATCTGCCCTGAATAGTGACAACCAGGATTCATCCATGAAGAAAACACCTCTCCAATGTGCCAGACGCTATTGAATTGATTGATTGATGGATCGCTTTGATCGTCAGTAATGACCACACCTCTTCTCCTCTATTCAGATGTATTTGGGAGCCACTCTGAAGTTTCAGACAGTGGAATCTTTCAGGCGTTTTGTTAATCTGGATATCTATTTGGTTCCAAACACCAGCTGCCCTTCAAGGCCGCTGAGATAAAATCCTCCCCCCGAGGAACACTCCTGATGCCTCGCTCCTCGTCTTACCCCGCCTCTCTTGTCTTCCCTCTTCCAGTCCTGTGATGTTGACTGTGGGACCTTGGACTCTGGTGGACTGATTCAGGACTGGGAACCCCCCCCAGGATGGACAGATAAGGCCTGTTGATGGCGCCAAGGGCGGCCTCCGGGCTGTGTGTCTGAACACTGGACACATTCAAGTCTCGCCTGTCGTCTGTTGTCTGCTGTGATTGTTTACTGTTTTTCTGTGACTGTTTTCTGTGCTTATGGGGTTTTTTTTGCTTCAGTGGTGCTGTGTGTGTTCAACACAGCAGCAATGGAGGTTTTTTATTTCCAATACTTTCCTTGTGTGTGCTTTTATGTGTGTTTATGTACCCGACCGGCTTATGTGTGGTGTTGTTTGTTAAGTGTGTCATGAAGCCGGTCAAGGTTTGCTCAGCCCTGCTCGTGACTCAGGGCAGGGACATACATCTAGAGCTGGGTCCCCGGGCGCCATAAAGGTGACCTCTGCTCCTAACTGGCAATTAGGATGGGTTAAATGCAGTAAACACATTTCATTGTGCAGGGAACATGTTCCTATTTGCATATGACAATAAACTCCTTTGAATCCTTTGAATGTGACCATTAGCCCACTCAAGTCGGTTTTGCCCACTCAAGTCAGTCAGGTCGAGACCCCGATGAGGACGATGAGCATGCAGCTTCTGAGTCAGGTTTCTGACAATTTGTGCAGAAATTCTTTATTCTGCAAACACATTGTTGCACCAGCTGTCCAGGTGGCTGGTCTCAGATGATCTTGGAGGGGAACATGCTGGATGTGGATGTCCTGGGCTGGTGTGGTTACACGTGGATTGGTGGTGGTGAGGCCGGTTGGATGTACTGCCAAATTTTCTGAAACAGTTTTGGAGATGGCTTATGGTAGAACATGAACATTCAATTCACAGGCAACAGCACTGGTGGACATTCCTTGCAGTCAGCATGCCAATTGCACGCTCCCTCAAAACTTGCGACATCTGTGGCATTGTGCTGAGTGGCTTTTTATTGTGGCCAACACAGAAAATGTTTTAGATCTTTGAATTCATCTCAAATAGGTAGCTGACATTTTTCAAGGGTGGTAATAAATTGTGCAAAGTTTCTATAATGAGTTGGAATGGCGTGTGAGTCCAGAATGTCTTTAGAACTTTAGGCCGCAACAGTTTTTAGAAGAAGACATTTTTCAAGGGTGGTAATAAATTGTGCAAAGTTTCTATAATGAGTTGGAATGGCGTGTGAGTCCAGAATGTCTTTAGAACTTTAGACCGCAACAGTTTTTAGAAGAAGACATTTTTCAAGGGTGGTAATAAATTGTGCAAAGTTTCTATAATGAGTTGGAATGGCGTGTGAGTCCAGAATGTCTTTAGAACTTTAGACCGCAACAGTTTTTAGAAGAAGACATTTTTCAAGGGTGGTAATAAATTGTGCAAAGTTTCTATAATGAGTTGGAATGGCGTGTGAGTCCAGAATGTCTTTAGAACTTTAGACCATAACAGTTTTTAGAAGAAGAACTCAGCCCTTTTATTTCCTGTAAATTACCTAATTTTTCAATGTTATTTACTGTCGTAAAGTATTTATATATTGTTTAGGTTTTTGTTATCATGTAAACACTATTATTATCATTGTTATTTTTATTATTACTATTATTATTATTTTATTTTTAATGGATCAGAATGGAAATAAGTGTTTCACTTTCTTGTGTCATCCATGCAATTTACATATTTACAATTACTTTATGTACTTACATTGAACTTATTAAATGAAATCACACACTTCATGGCTTTTTTTCTTTTTACACACACACAAAACAAAAAACAGAACCAAATATATAACAACAACAACACCCCAGCTCAAAATCAAAAATACCAACTCAATATAAAAAAAGAAAAAAAAAAAAAAAGAAAGAGATACAATTTAAAAAAGAATCATGGGCATTCCACTATTCATAAAATGACCTTTGTACATCACAGAAAAAAAAAACAAATAGCTGCCAAATCCAGACCAACATACCGCAAATAAGGGTCCCATATTTTATAGAACGCATCTTCCCTATTATGTAGCTTACTCGTTAGGAAGTCCAATGAAATAATTCAAGAACAGTCCGCTGCCACTGTGTTCTTGATGGGGCTTTGTCTATAATCCAGTTTGAGAGGACACATTTCCTAGCACAGAAAGTAAGCACCATGTAAAGTTGTCTTTCACATTTCTTCTTAATGTTATTATTTGTCATTCCCAGCAACATATATAATGGGTTACATTCAGTAATAGAAAGGATCTTGTCCAATTCACCTTTTATACTATACCAAAATTGTTGTATTTTCCTACAGGACCAAAGACAGTGAGTGAGGTTACCCACCTCTGTTTTACACTTAGGGCAGAGCAGAGAAAGGTCTGAATTAAATCTGTGACGCTGAGAAGGAGATATATGTGTTGTGTGTGGCCGCCAGAAGAGGAGGTACTGCTGGCCCACCACCAGAGGGCGCCCTGCCTGAAGTGCGGGCTTCAGGCACGAGAGGGCGCAGTTGCAGCACAGGAGCAGCCAGGGTGACAGCTGTCAGCATCACCTGCAACAGCTGTTACCACTCATCTGATCAGCAGGGGTATATCAGCAGGACGACGTCTCCACCTCTTTGCCGAGATATCGTTCTACCTGGAAGGTAACGTACTCAGCTAACTGTGTGACAGTAAACCTTCTTGTGACTTTGTGCGTTGTAACAGACTTCTTTTCCAACGAGAGGTGGAGGTAGTTTTCCCTGCCGTGCGGATTGCTGGGTGCAAACGCGCCCTCGTTTAATTGTCTCTTTGTTCCTCGCCAGTACCAGGTCCGACACGCGGAGGCAGTGGCCACCTGGGAATTCGGGACTTGGCGGCTCCAGTATTCCCGGGATCTGGTGGCGGAGGAAATCGTGTGGTTCCGGTTCTACTTTGGACGGACGTCTCCTATCTTCGAGCCTGCCCACACGACACCTTTTGTGATTTGGCTTTTTGTCCATTATTATAATCTGTTGTATTTGTTGTGCCCATTCACAACAGTAAAGTGTTGTTATTTGACTTTCTCCATTGTCCGTTCATTTGCGCCCCCTGTTGTGGGTCCGTGTACCGACACTTTCCCAACAATATGAACACGATGCAAAATCTTAAGTTGCATTGCTTTTACCCTATTACAAACACTCAAAGACCCAGCGTTCTCCCAAGTTTCATTCCAGGCCTCGTCACTGATCACCAAAGCTAGCTCCTTCTCCCATGTCCCCTTCAAATGAGTCAAATCTGAGCCTTCATATTCTCTTAATAAACCATAGCAAGTCTTAATAGAGCTTTTAAGTTTAGGCTGAAATAGCTGTTTTTCACAATCAGTGACAGTTTGGTTGGTAAGTATAGTTGTGTTCTTTAAGATATAATCTCTCACTTGCAGGTACTGAAAAAAGTCACGTCTGTGAATTCCATATTTATTTACTAACTGGTCGAAGGACATTAGGTTTGATCCATCCATCAAATCAGAAAGGGTAGAGATACCTTTTTCTGCCCACACAGGAAAACCAGAGTCAAAGTCCCAGGCCGGAAAAGGGGATTGCCACATAACGGAGTGAAGAGAGATGTTAAGTGAGACCTACCCTCCATCTTTTGAATTATTTGCCAAGCTCTGACAGTACATAAAGTGAGAGGGTTACTACAGAATATTTTAGAATTTTACCTTTTTTCAGGAATAGTAAATTTTTCAGAGGGAGGTTGGACATGGAACTTTCTATATCAAGCCAGAGAGAAAGGTTCTTCCACCCAGTCCGCCGCTACACACATATGGGCACTGAGCTGATACTTTCTTATGTCTGGGAGATCAAGCCCCCCTTTGAAGATGAGAGGCATAACGTAGATATTTTAAGGCGAGGCTTTCTCCCGCCCATATAAACGCACTAAACCAGCCATTCAAAGTCTTAACAGTCTTATGTGAAAAAATAACTGGGACCATCCGAATCGGATATAATAGCCTGGGTAAGATGTTCATTTTAAGAAGAGCAACTCGGCCGAGCCAGGACAAAGGCAAAGTCTTCCACCTCTCCAAGTCCAATTTAATGCGCTCAAACAGAGAGGTGAAATTACATTTATACATCTGATCAAAAGCAGGTGTAATCTTAATCCCTAAATAGACAAAGCCCTCTGGAGACCAATTAAAAGGAAATGGAGAGGGACCTGAGGTTTTTCTTTTAAAGTGCCCAGCGGCATCGCTTCTGATTTATTAAAATTAATTCTGTAACCTGAGATGTCGCTGAATTTGTTAATGGTCTCGATAGTGAGGGACAGATATTTCAGGTTGGGTCAATACAACCAGAACATCATCAGCATATAAAGTGATTTTATGCTGTCTTTGTCCTAACTCAGGCCGTAAATGTCCTTCCGGGCTCTCACCGCCTCCGCTAGCGGTTCTACTGCCAGGGCAAAAAGTAAGGGGGGAGGGGGCAGCCCTGCCTAGTCCCCCTCAAAACACAAAAATTTGGGGACCGCAACCCATTAGTAAGAACTGCTGAACAGGGATTGCTATACAGAAGCCTAATCCATATAAAATTTTCACTTAAACCAAATTGCCGCAAAGTAAAAAACAAATAGGACCATTCAACGCGGTCGAATGCCTTTTCGGCATCGAGCGAGACCGCTATGCCAGGCACTGATTTTTGATTAAAAAACTGGATTATATTCAACAGTCTGTGCACATGTTATGCGAACTACGACCCTTAATGAAACCTGTTTGATCTTTTTTCATTAGAGAGGGAAGTACACGTTCAAGACGCCTCGCAAGAATTTTGGAAAGGAGTTTCAAATCCACGTTCAGTAAGAAATTGGCCTATAAGAGGCGCAGTCTTCAGGTGCTTTACCCTTTTTCAATATAAGGGATATATTTGCCTCTCTTAAAGAGCTAGGTAGCAGGCCTTTCTCAAAAGAGTCATACATATTAAGCAATGTGTTGTGTGGGCCGCTGAAGAGGAGGTACTGCTGGCCCACCATCACCAGATGGCGCCCTGCTTGGAGTGCAGGCTCCAAGCACGAGAGGGCGTCGAGCCGCTGGAAGTGACAGCTGTCACCTATCAACGCTGTCACTCATCACCACCACTACAAAGGCCGGACTGCAACTCCACCTCCTCGCCGAGAAATCTTCTACCATACAGGTAATTTCTCTGCTGAACCTGATTCGAGCATTAGTCTGATCTCTTTTGCAGCTGTTTTCCTGGGACGGATTCCCTGTCTGCTGAGCTGGCGTTTGGTGTGGACTGCGACGGCTTCGCCTCCCACCCCACCCAGATAAGTGGTTGTCTCAGGAGCTGTTTGAGTGTGTTATCGGAGGTGGAGGTTCTCCCTCCTAAGTATACAGACTGTGGGATTACTGAGTGTGCAAACTCACACTCATCCAAGAACTGTTTCTGTTCTCTGCCAGCAGTACCGGGTCTGACTGCTGAAGACAGTGGCCACCTGGGGCGCAGGGCTTGGCGGCTCCGGTGTTCTTCAGATCCGTTGGTGGTGGAAGCTGTGTGGGATCCGGCTCTTCTCGCACCAGACGTCTCCCATCTTCGAGCCTGCCACACGTCACCTTGTGTCAGATTGATATTCCGCAATATTTGTATTTGTCTGTACTACGTTGTGCACATTCACAACATTAAATTGTTACTTTTTGGCTATTCCATTGTCCCTTCATTAATGCCCCCTGTTGTGGGTCCGTGTCACGACACCTTCCCAACAGGATTTCTCGGCCAGCGTCATGGATCCCGAGGGGCGTCAACTCGAGCCTGAACGGCCAATGGAAGAGCAAGGTGCACAGGCGCCAGCGGGAGGCGTGTTAGGGGAGCTGCAGCAAATACTAACCGCTTTCACTGCTCGGTTGGATCTGGTAACCGAGCAGAACGTTATCCTCAATCGGAGGATGGAGGCTCTCACCGCCAGGGTGGAGGCGCGCGATCAAGGCGCTGCTGCAGCACCTCCTCCTGCTGGTCCCTTGTCAGACACAGACGTTCCACTGGTCGTTCAACGACCACCCCCACCATCCCCTGAAGCATACATAAGCCCTCCGGAGCCGTACGGAGGTTGTCGAGACGTGCGCGGACTTCCTAATGCAGTGCTTGCTCGTCTTTGCACAGCGTCCCGTCATGTACGCGTCAGACGCTAGCCGGGTGGCTTATGTTGTTAATTTGCTTCGAGGAGAGGCACGCGCCTGGGCTACGGCGCTCTGGGAGCAGAACTCATGGCTCCTAACGTCATACGCTGGGTTTGTAAGGGAGTTCAAACAGGTTTTTGATCATCCCAACAGAGGCGAGACCGCTTCGAGCGTGGTACTGTCAATGCGACAGGGGCACCGGAGTGCAGCCGTGTATGCAGTCGACTTCCGCATCGCGGCTGCGAGGTCCGGCTGGAATACCGTTGCACTTCGCGCCGCCTTCATAAACGGACTGTCCCTGGTCCTGAAGGAGCATCTGCTGGCTAAGGAGGAACAGCGGGATTTTGACGGGCTTGTCGACCTGGTTATACGCTTAGACAATTTTAGAGGAACACCGTCGGGAGCAGGGCGAGGGGCGTGACCGGGCACTGGCCATCCCTCTTCCTTCCGGGTCCGAAAGGGTGCCGTCGTCCCCACGCTCCACAGCCAGAGGGCCCCGTGTGGCTACAGCTCCCCCTGCTTACGAAGCTATGGACACGAGCAAGGCCAAAATTAAATCAAATGACAGACAAAGGAGGCTGGCCCGCGGGGAGTGTTTTTTCTGTGGATCTAGTGGTCACATACAGAGGAACTGTCCCAAACGGTCAAACTACAACGCCCGTCCTTAGAAACTGGGCTAAGGGTGGGCCATAACACGGACGCGGGGAACCCCGAAAATCAGCACGAATCCCAGTCACAATCCTTAGTGAGGATTTAACCCTTCACGGCCTAGCACTTGTAGACACGGGGTCGGAAGGGAATCTGCTGGACAGCAGATGGGCAAAGGAAGTAGGGCTCCCCTGGTGGCTCTGCCTTCCCCTGTGAAGGTACGGGCACTAGATGGCACCCTTCTTCCATTAATGCTGACGTCTTCAGCAAAGATCTGGCACTCGCCCTTCCCCCGCACCGACTGTACGATTGCACCATTGATTTGATCCCGGGCACTGAGTATCCGACCAGCAGGCTGTACAACCTCTCACGTCCGGAACGCGAATCGATGGAGACCTACATCCGGGACTCCTTAGCTGCCGGTTGATCCGGAACTCCACCTCCCCATGGCGTGGGTTTCTTTTTTCAAGGCGAGTTATATCTGTTATGGCAGTTGAGCACAGTCACTGGTTCATTCTTATCACAACATCAACAATCTGAAATTCATTTTAATCAACATACGGCTACAATGACATCATCCGAATGTCATCCAGATACATCACATTCCAACATTACAGCGCAATTTGTAGCAAGACCAGGTTTCTCTAATGTAATCGGAGCAACTGACCTCACACAAAGCCTTGGACCGAACATCAATGTAGGACAGTCAGTGCAGGAAAGTGCAGCGACACTGTTATCGGAATCCCCCTCAAGGGGGCCCCTCCCGCAGTAACCAACCACGTGACGTAAATTGACTCTATGGGTGGTAGAGGTAGGGCTACCGGGAATTTTGGTATTGATCCGATACCAAGTAAATACAGGCCCAGTATCGCCGATATCGATACCAATACTTTTCATATTTAAGCTTCATAGATCCAAAGGATCCAAAGACCTAGGATAGAATTTTGCCAAACATTGTATGTGACAAGAAAATACTTTATTATCACAGTCAACATTTTTGTTTAAAAAATATCACTCAACACAACTTAAAACAAAGTTTCCTGAGGTAGAGGGCTGACAAACCACAATACAAGGGTCGCTGCTCCGTGTTGTGTGACACAGCATGGCGCTGCTCTTACAGACAGAGAGTAGACTTTGGTGAATCTGCGTGGGCAGCAGTCATGCGTGCAGGAGAGAAAAAAAGCTTGAGTATCGATCTTTTTACACAAGGATCGTTCAATATCAATACCAGCATTGGTATCGATATTATCGATATTAGGATCGATCCGCCCACCTCTAATGGGTGGGGTGTAAAGGCCTGGGTAGAGGGAGATGTGTAGCTCAGTTGCGCAGTGGAGCTCATCTTAATGGGTACTAACGGCAAAATATAAAACTTTAGCAATCATGAAGCAGTTATCTGTCAGGAAGCCAGAAGGAAGAAAAAAAAAACAGGACAGTGGTAAGTGATCATTTACAACCCCAATTCCAATGAAGTTGGGATGTTGTGTGAAATGTAATAACAGAATACAATGCTTTGGAAATCCTCTTCAACCTATATTCAATTGAATACACCACAAAGACAAGATATTTGTTCAAACTGATAAACTTTTATTGTTTTTGTGCAAATATTTGCTCATTTTGAAATGGATGCCTGCAACACGTTTCAAAAAAGCTGGGACAGTGGTATGTTTACCACTGTGTTACATGACCTTTCTGTTATGTGTCGACGCGGGTTGAGGAGCGGACCTGCGTCTGACAGAACCCAGCGGTAAAATAACCAGAAGGCGGCTCCCAACAGAAACATTTATTTTTCACCTGTGCTTATAAATGTAAAACATAAAAAGCGTCCCTCTGGTGGAGTGATAAGTGGCACGTTCTCCAGCGCCCGCAAGGATTAAAGCCCGGCGCTCCTGGACTCACTACCACCCCCAAACACCCCCCAGGTGGACACGACGAACCGATTCTCTGTGAAACAAAGAGAAGGTGAGGTGAGTCAGCAGATACAACTCTATCTTTCGCATAACACACGCTATGAGCAACACACTCAGGTCAATGTTTCTTTTTAACTTTATGCAAATGCATCCTCTCACAACAAGTGGAGGATCACTTATCCTGCACGCCACCGCAGTGAGAAGCAAGCTGCACAATTCTCTTCACAATCTCAGTTTACTGTGTAACAAAACACCAAGATACTATCAACAATTACTTAATCACTTAATTACCTTTAGCGTGTGCTGACAGCATGTATCCTCACCCTTCCCTGCTTCACGGGCTCGATATGTCAAACCCAGGCGCGGTCCTCAGCGTCTCATAAACGAACGTCACAAGGTCGAGTTCCCGGCAGTTCTGCTCAAATCACACATGACTTATATGCAGAACGCCATCCAGTTATCTGCTTCAGCTGCAAGTCTTCAAGGCCGCACGTGAGCCCCTGCCACAGGTGTTCCACATGACGCTAATAAGGGTGAGGACTCTTCAGCCAGCACTTTCTCCACAGACAAATCAGCCCTCATGCCACCTGGAGAGCAAAGAAAAGAAAAGAACACCAACACAGCCAGCCACGCCCCCCCAACACACAACACTTTCCTTCTAACAACATTCAATAAGCATTTGGGAACTGAGAACACTAATTGTTGAAGCGTTGTAGGTGGAATTCTTTCTTCAGTTGTTCAACAGTCCGGGTCTCCGTTGTTGTATTTTGTGCTTCATAATGCGCCACATATTTTCAATGGGTGACAGTTCTGGACTGCAGCCAAGTCAGTCTAGTACCCGCAATCTTTTTGGGAACAAAATCAAAATGATGTTTTATGCCAAAATATACCACAACATTTGATTAAAATATATATATATTTACAACCCCAATTCCATTGAAGTTGGGACATTGTGTAAAATGTAAATAAAAAAGAATACAATGATTTGCAAATCCTCTTCAACCTCTATTCAGTTGAATACACCACAAAGACAAGATATTTAATGTTCAAACTGATAAACTCAGTTTTTAATGCAGTGCCACCTGAGGGATCGAAGGTCAAGGGCATTCACTGTTGGTTTTTGGCCTTGCCACTTACATGTAGAAAGTTCTCGAGATTCTCTGAATCTTCTGATTATATTATGGACTGTAGATGATGGAATCTCTAAATTCCTTGCAACTGAGCGTTGAGAAACATTGTTCTTAAACTGCTGGATTATTTTTCACAGTTGTTCACAAAGTGGTGATCCTTGCCCCATCTTTGCTTGTGAACAACTGAGACTTTTCGGGATGCTCCTTTTATACCAGTGTTGTACAGTAACAAGTAAAATACTTCACTACTGTACTTAAGTACGTTTTGGGAGACTTTGTACTTTACTTGAGTTTTTTAATTCAGCCTACTTTCACTTTTACTTCACTACATTTCCAACCTTAATTGCATACTTCTACTCCGATACATTTTCAATGTGCCATGCCGTTGCTCGTTACAAAACACACACACACACGAAAAAAGTCGTGTTTTCACCCAGAGACACCACTGATTACTAGTGACTGCAACGAAGTCAGGCCAATTTGTCAGGCATGTCCGGTAGGCTTTTATGCAGTTCCGCACTTGTTTGTCAGGAAAATGATAATTTCTCTACATTGATTACAGTCTTGCACCGGGTCTGTAATTAACTTTTCTGCAGCGAAGCAGTGATTCGCAGATCAAAGCAGTGCTTTGATCTATGATTTGTGGATTCATTGTTTTATTTCGCTTTATCCTAATTTTTCCCCGCTAAAACCCTGAAGAGCATATGTCTGTGAGTAATATTTAATATTTTTTTGTTAAACTGACCTGTTATGGTCTTCTGAAACAGTTGATAGATGTATTTTATAACTTCAAAACGGGACCGATGCTAACGTGTTAGTATGTCTATGGCATTTTCAGTGTGTTAAACTTAGCAGCATTAAGCATTAAGCTGCTCGCATCAGTACGTTTGTGTTGATTTGTTTTCTGTATAGGCAGGGGCTACGGGTACGGACCCGTATCTACAGAGACCATTCTAAAGATACGGAGGGTGTCTTACCAACCAATCAGAATGGGCAAATATGTCCGTACCCGTACCATATGCGGCTAAAGGTCCGGTGTCACGTACAATTCTTTCCGCCTTGCTTAGAAAACAGCACTTGGAACTTGAGGTGGATGGATGATGAAAGAAGTAAAACACCTTCGCAATTTACGTCGATATTTTGATTAATTTCTTAATTTACATTTGATGAATTTCGTAATTTGCAGCAGCTTCATTAAACAAATGTACTCGAATGATTATCAGCACAACGGCGAGCTTACGGGATAACCTCCGCTAACACTAGAAGACAGTTGCCAGTTATGGCTTCTGAAACAAGGGAGAAAAAAGAAACAGCACAGTCAGCTGGGTTTCTGGTCGGTGTCTGGTCGACCCGCTCCACTGCCGACCCGCGCTGGCCGACTCGCTCCGGTTTTCTGGACGACCCGCTCCACTCGCAAAGCGGAGCGGGTCGTCCTAGATATTGGAGCGAGTCATCCTGGGAAGGGGAGCGAGTTTCCTCTGAAGCTGTCGCTAGTTAATGCTTCAGCTGAAGCATTAGTGGATGTAAAATATTCTGTGTCTGTTAAGAGCTTCACCTCTTGTTCCACATGTGTATTTCCCACTGGTGTCATGTACGTCCACTCAGTGAACCTTGGTCCGTACCTTTAGCAGTCTCGCAGAAGATACCGATGTACATACCCGTAGCCACTTCGTTCTGTATAATTAATGGCTCAGTGTTCATTGTCATTAAAGAGTCAAATTGTAATTTTTTTAATTTATTTTTATTATATTAATAATATAGCAACAACAATAAAAGTCTACATAATAGACAATAATAGTCAATAATAACAGACTAACAATGTTACAATACAATATTAGAGAATGAGACAAAAAGAACCTAATGAAATAAAACACAACAGAAAAGATAAAACCATGTAACAATGAAAATAAATAAATACATATAGAAATAAATAACTGTTTCCTGTGAACACCTAGTGAGTAGCCTACTCTCGTTTAGGTTTTGAAACCTTGTTTTTGATGTGTTTTTGTGTGATGTGCACAATTTTCAGTATTTTGACTAATACTACCAGTCATTTACAAGCCTAGATAAACTTTGTAATATAAAAAAATAAGTTCATTTTTGATTATTAACATTTACTTGTAGTTTTACTTTCAATACTTGAGTACATTTAGTTGTACATTACTTGTCATACTTAAGTACAATAAATACTAGATACTTTAAGACTTTTACTTTAGTAGCATTTCAATCGGTGACTTGAATTTCTACCAAAGTCATTTAGTCATTTAGTGGGTATCTGTACTTTTACTTAAGTGTGATTTTCCAGTACTTTATACAACACTGTTTTATACCCAATCATGACACTCACTAGGCAGGCATCCATTTCAAAATGAGCAAATATTTGCACAAAAACAATAAAGTTTATCTGTTTGAACATTAAATATCTCATCTTTGTGGAGTATTCAATTGAATATAGGTTGAAGAGGATTTGTAAATCATTGTATTCTGTTTTTATTCACATTTCACACAACCTCCCAACTTCACTGGAAGTGGGGTTGTACATTGGATAAATTAGGCCTACGTGTCAACAAAATATAATGTTTATGTTAGCTACCTGTCTGGCTGTGTTATAGTAACAGTATTGCATCTTCATAAATGATTAATGTTCACTCCTGAACTGAGTTTCCCAAAAGTAATCTACTGAATTTCCTTGGTCTCACATCACCCACAATAATATCTACGATACCACATCTCCTGCCCTGAAGTTAACAACTTACAACCCCTGGCAAAAATTATGGAATCACCGGCCTCGGAGGATGTTCATTCAGTTGTTTAATTTTGTAGAAAAAAGCAGATCACAGACATGACACAAAACTAAAGTCATTTCAAATGGCAACTTTCTGGCTTTAAGAAACACTATAAGAAATCAGGAAAAATAATTGTGGCAGTCAGTAACGGTTACTTTTTTAGACCAAGCAGAGGGAAAAAAATATGGACTCACTCAATTCTGAGGAATAAATTATGGAATCACCCTGTAAATTTTCATCCCCAAAACTAACACCTGCATGAAATCACATCTGCTCATTAGTCTGCATCTAAAAAGGAATGAACACACCTTGGAGAGCTGTTGCACCAAGTGGACTGACATGAATCATGGCTCCAACGCGAGAGATGTCAATTGAAACAAAGGAGATTATCAAACTCTTAAAGAGGGTAAATCATGCATCTGTTGGGAATGTGTCGTGACACGGACCCACAACAGGGGGCGCTAAGGAACGGACAATGGATAAGCCAACGTGTAACAATTTAATGTTGTGGAAACACACAACGGAATACCAGAAAATGGATTGCCAATTATACACCAGGTGACGTGTGGGCAGGCTCGAAGATAGAAGACCTCTGGCGAGAGAAGAGCTGATTCCCACACAGCTTCCACCACCAACGGGCCTGAAGAACACCGGAGCCGCCAAGTCCCGAGTCCCCAGGTGGCCTCTGCCTTCGGCTGTCGACCCCGGTACTGCTGGCAGAGAACAGAGAAAATCCAGGTGAGTGTGAGTCCGCACACTCAGTAGTCCACTCACAGATAATGTTCTTTAAGGAGGGAGCACCTCCACCTCCAATCACACACTCGTGCAGCTCCTGTGTAACCACTTATCTGTTATGGAGCATGATGCAAAGTCGTCGCGGTCACGCCCTTACTCCAACTCCGATAAGGACACCACAGGGCAAACGGCTGCAAAGAGAGTTCAGTTCAGCAGAGAAATCACAATAGAGACAGATTACCTCTTGGTTGCTGATTTCTCGGCGGGGAGGTGGAGTTGTAGTCCGGCTTTTATGGTGATGTGGAAGATGAGTGACAGCTGGTGCAGATGATGAGTGACAGCTGTCACTCTCCGTTGCTCCGACGCCCTCTCGTGCTTGAAGCCCGCACTCCAAGCAGGGCGCCATCTGGTGGTGGTGGGCCAGCAGTACCTCCTCTTCAGCGGCCCACACAACATCATCATCATCCTGGATGAGTCCAATGATGGTGGTGTCGTCTGCAAACTTCAGTTGTTTAACAATGGGGTTCCCCAACGTGCAGTCATTTGTATAGAGGGAGAAGAGCATTGGAAAGAACACACTTCCCACTGAGTGGTGCCAGTGCTGATTGTCCGTGTGCTGGATGTGATGCTCTCCAGTCTCACCTGCTGTGTCCTGTCCATCAAGAAGTTCGTTGATCCACTAACAGGTGGGATCTGGCACAGAGAGGCTGGAGAATTTTTTGTGGAGAATGTTGGGGATGATGGTGTTGAACGCCAAACTGAAAACCACAAACAGGATCCCCACGTACATCTCTGCAGAGTCTGTGCTGCAGGATGTAAAGCAGTCCCATGTTGACTGCATCCTCAACTGACCCATTTTCCCAGCAGGCAAACTGCAGGGGGTCCAGCAGGGGTCCTGTGATGTCCTTCAGGTGGCTCAACACCAGCCGTTCAAAACACTTCATGACTACAGATGTCAGGGCGACGGGCCTGCAGTCATTTAGTCCTGTTGTGGAGGGTTACTTTGAGACTGGGATAATAAATGGAGCTTTTGAAGCAGGAGGGGACCTCGTACAGCTCCAGCGACCTGTTGAAGATCCGGGTGAAGATGGGAGCCAGCTGGTCAGCACATCAGCACATGCTCTCAGACATGAGGGGGAGACACCGTCAGGTCCTGGAGCTTTTTTGATCTTTTGTTTGCAAAAGTGCTGTCATACTTCCACCTACGTGGTGTTGCAGAGGGGAGGGGGAGAGGTGTCCAGGGGAGCACGTAGTCTATTGTCGTTGGCGTAGGTAAGGGGTGTAGAGGATCCCTTTCAAAACTGGAATAAAACATGTTCAGCTCCTCAGCCAGCCGGGGGTTCTCAACAGGTTGGGAGGATGGTCTCCTGTAGTTGGTGGCATGCTGAAGACCTCTACACACTGTTGCAGGATCGTTGGCTGAAAATTGTTTTTTCAGCCTTTCTTAGCGTGTTTCTGGTCTGCTTGTGAGCCTGTTTCCACTTCTGCAGGCCGTAGACAATTCCTTTGACTTCATGCTTGGTTTGTGCTCTGACATGCACTGTTAACTGTGGGACCTCGTATCTGTGACAGGTGTGTGCCTTTCCAAATCATGTCCAATCAACTGATTTGACAATAAACATGCTGTTGTCTGCTTATTTGGGGTTTATTTAGAGAGCTGTTTGGCATTGATGCAACTCCTTACAATTATGGACATTATTACACAATTCATTACATCTACTGCATTCTGCACATAGATTTATAGCTTTCCCCACAAACATATGCACATGAACATTCGTGTAACTTGCATCTACTCAAAATACCCCTCAATGAGCATGTCTCCTTTTAAGCATGCCCCTCCCCACCAACATCTTTGTTGGTATTGTTTTTATTGTTACAGACATCTTTGCTGACATCTGCAGCTTGGTAAATGTGGAGAAGTTTACCAAATAAGTTTGGTTTGGCAGGATTTCATGTAGAATGCACAGATTAAGGCTCAAATTTAGGATTTATCACATCAACTTTATCACAACATACAACAAGCAGAGCATTTTCTCAACATGAGACCACTGTTTGTGCACGTACAGTTGTGCTCTTAAGTTGGCAGAATTTTTCATTTTTTGGCCATTTCTCAGAGAATATGAATGATAACACAAAACCCTTGTTTCACTCATGGTTAATGGTTGTGTGAAGCCATTTATTCTCAAACAACTGTGTTTACTCTTTTTATATCATAATGACAACAGAAAGTAATCAAATGACCCTGATCAAAAGTTTACATACCCTGGTGATTTTGGCCTGATGCACACAAGTTAACACAAACGGGTTTGAATGGCTACAAAAGGTAACCATTCTCACCTGTGATCTGTTTGCTTGTAATCAGTGTGTGTGTATAAAAGGTCAGTAAGTTTCTGGGCTCCTGACAGACCCTTGCATCTTTTATCCAGTGCTGCACTGACGTTTCTGGTTTCTGAGTCATGGGGAAAGCAAAAGAATTGTCAAAGGATCTGTGGGAAAAGGTAATTGAACTGAATAAAACAGGAAAGTTATATAAAAGGATATCCAGTGACCTAAGAATGCCAATCAGCAGTGTTCAAACTCTAATCAAGAAGTGGAAAATGAGGTAAACCAAACCATGGTTAGGTAGACCAACAAAGGTTTCAGTAACAACTGCCAGAAAAATTGTTCAGTATGCAAAGAAAAATCCACAAATAACCTCAGCTGAAATGCAGGACTCTGAAAAAAAAGTGGTGTGGCTGTTTCAAGATGCACAATAAGGATGCACTTGAAGAAAAATGGGCTGCATGGTTGAGTCACCAGAAGAAAGCCATTAGTACGCAAATGCCACAAAGTATCCTGCTTATAATACACCAAACAGCACAGAGAACAATGTAATTTGGAGTGATGAGGCCAAACCTTTTGGCCACTACCATAAGCATTACTTTTGGAGAGGAGTCAACAAGGCCTATGATGAAAGGTACACCATTTCTACTGTGAAACACGGCAGTGGATCAATGATGTTTTGGGGATGTGTGAGCTACAAAGGCACCGGAAACGTGGTCAAAATTGATGGCAGAATGAATGCAGCATGTTATAAAAACTCATGAGCTGTGCATGGGATGTACTTGGATGTTCCAACATGACAACGATCCAAAACACAAGGCCAAGTCGACCTGTCACTGGCTACAGCAGAATAAAATGAAGGTTCTGGAGTGGCCATCTCAGTCTCCTGACCTCAATTTAATTGAACCACTCTGGAGAGATCTCAAATGTGCAGTTCATAGAAGACAGCCTAGGAATTTACAGGAACTGGATGCTTTTTGCCAAGAAGAATAGACAGCTTTACCACCAGAGAAAATAAAGAGTCCCGTCCACAACTACCACAACAAACTCCAAGCTGTCATCGATGTTAAAAGGGGTAATACATGGTATTAAGAACCAGGGTATGTAAACTTTTGATCATGGTTATTTGGTCAGTTTCTCTTGTCATTATGATTTAAAAGAGTAAACACAGTTGTTTGAGAATAAATGGCTTCACACAACCACTAACCATGAGTGAAAAAAAGATTTGTGTTATCATTCATATTCTATGAAAAATGGCAAAAAAAAAAAAAAAAATCTAAAATTCCACCAGGGTATGAAAAAAACTAAATTCCACCAGGGTATGTGAACTTATGCGCACAACTGCAACTGGTAACAGTGAATGTGAGAGAGGTTTGCTGGATCATTCATCTTGCTCATTCTCCGTTCTGGGTGTGATCAGAGGTGCCAGCTGCAGCCACATGCCCCCCTCAGCACGAAGGACGAGTTGGGGGAGACGCCGAATGCCCTCAGAGGTGGTACCCAGTTTGGGGTCCACGCCTGGGGTTAGATGGAACCTGAGCAGAGTCAATGCCACAACCACACGCAGCTCTGCCAGGGCAAATTTCTGACCGATACAGTTCCTGTGAACAGAGACATGCACTGTCTAAATCATGCTAGGTCATCTTGAATGTCTTGTACTTGTGACAGTACCTGGGTCCTGAGGAAAAGGGGATGAAGGCATGAGAATCCCGCCCCGCCATGTTGGTGGGTTCGAAACGCAGAGGATCAAACTCCTAAATGAAAGTAAAGAAATTAAATTCAAATTTGACAAATTTCTGCAACAGTGAAAAGGGAAGTGAGCTGATTTTTACATCTTACATGTGGGTTTGTCCAGACAGTGCCATTGTGGTGTGTTCCATAAATACTGACCAAACAGATCACTCCTAGGGAGGGGAAAAGAAAGTTAAGATAATCTTAGCTTCACATCTAGATCACATAACTGACTGTAAACCTTGACACCCCGGGTACTGCTGGAATGATTTTGTGTCAAATAAACGGTTACTGAGGAACACTCAGATTTGAAGGAACGTTGGCTCTGACATTATGGCCATGTGGCTCATTTCTCTGTTCATGAACCAGTGTACAGGTACATCAGTGTTGATGATCCCTTCCACTTTTAAAGGCAACAGGGATTCTGACATATCACCTGGATACTTGCGCAGCACCAGCGCATGGTTCCAGACCTGATCTGACCTGACTATAAGGTCATCAGTTACTTTTATCTCATACAATGTGACACCAAATAACGTAATTATTTTGCCAACACTGCAATGATTAAAAGCTACAAGTTTCTTACCCTTTGGCACTGTCCGATTCTTTGGCAGTTCCATGTCCTGGGTGTACTTCCTGGTGACAGCCAGCACTGGAGAGTGCAGTCTGAGAGCCTCTCTGATGCACATGGTGGTGAACGGCAGACCAGACAGATCCTCCCTTTACACAACCAAGTGAAATTATGCATGCGTATATTCTTAATATCTGCCCCACGAAAACAAAATTTCTACCATTGCTCTTCCAAAGAAATGGGGCAACGATGAAAGAGCAGCTGGCAGCAATCTCAGAATCAGTATTTCAATATCTGTGGAGACCATGAGGAAACAATAACTGTTAGCTAATGTTTTCTGAGTTTTCTGACCACTCCATGTTCTGTCGATCTCTTCCTCTCATTAAATCCATCACCTCCTGTCGACACTTTTCTTGATAGTGGGGGTGGTGTGCTAAATTGTAGAGTGTCCAGCAAATTGCACTTGCTGTGGTCTCATGACCTGAAGGGAAAGCAGGGCAGCTTTATTTTAATCATCCAGATTCAAGTATGTGATTTCATGACAACTTGTTTTAAATGTGAGTATTTCTGCCAAACGCAGTGTGCTATGCAGTCCAGAACCCTCTCACCCGCAAACATGAAGGTGTTGGCCTCTGCTTGTATCTCCTCATCTGTTAGTCCTCGCCCAGCTTCATCCTGAAAACAGTGTTCCTCAGTCATACTGAATTACACGCCTGCATCTGCCTTGAAACGTCCCTCAGCCTTAATGTTTTAGTTATTTCCAAGTATGAAGTATGACAGCAGAACATCCCCAGGAAAACTTTACATAGGTTTTAGGGCAAGCAGGGCTTGGTCACTCTTACACTTATGATCGTGATGACAGCTGGAACACTTTCATTATACTTTACACATCAGCCTCTGCCTGAAAATTGGTGCTATAGCCACAGAAAATAACGTACCGTGGATACTTTCCACAACGTTCAGGATATACAATGTATGGGGTTCTACCATGATAGGATTCTTTATGCAGAGATGCTAGGAGAGAGATGAAGTAGTTGTTGGATAAATAAATAAATAATGCCTGTATAGGCTGGGTATAAACACCACACAGCATGTTGTACTACATCCCTTCATGGAAGAACGTTTTAGGGCCACTTGGCACGAAAAGGTGGAAATATATTTTGCTTTTGACATTCCCAAACTATCTGCACTGGACATGAGCAGTGAGTGGATCAGGGTTTTTAACACCCGCACCCACCTGACCTATCATGAGCACCAGTTCACACCGCCCGACATGGAACAACATGTAAGATCTGATTAATGACCCAAATATGACCTGACCCACAAAAACAACACCAAAAAACCCCCCCCAAAAAAACAAAACAAAAAAAAAACAATATGGAGTTTGTTCTCCTGCTTTTGCTGACCTTTGACAACAGTAAAATGTCCACAAAGTCTTTCTTCTTCTGAGGTGTTGTGGTGAAATCATGTTGTATTTCTTTCTGTTGGCTGATCAGGGCTCGGCGCTGCTCAAGAACATCCTGAGTGAACCTGCAGAGTGTAATAAGCAATGTACAACAGAATGAAATAGAATGGTACTTTAGGCAGATTGCAGCACGATGTAATTATATGATGTGTATGATGACTGTGGGGCAGCACGGAGGTTTAGTAATTAGCACTTTTGTTTCACAGCAGGAAGGTCCCAGGTTTGCTTCCAACCTGGTCCTTTCTGTGTGGCGTTGCATGTTCTCCAGGCTCTGGCTTCCTTCTGCTTCCTCCTACTTCCAAAGACGTGGATTAGGTGGATTGGAAACTTTAAATTGACTGTAGATGTGCATGTGTTTGTCTGTCTGTACACAGCAAAATCACCAGTGTTAAATTAACACTGACAGTGTCTATATGGGTCCACACTGGATCAGTGAGGAATATAAAGACACTGAGACTATCAGTGTTAGTTTTACACTGGTGATTTTGCTTTGTATATGTCAGTTTTGGGATAGACTGGCAGCCTGTCCAGGGTGTACCTCATCTCCTTGTCTTGTGACCACTGGAATCGGCTCCAGCTCCCCCATTAACCCTTAATTAGAATAAGCGTGTTCCGAAAATGAATGAATGATTTATTTTTATTTTATTATTCAAAACTGTAAGTTGTGCTTGGCAAGAGAAATTGCTGTCCTTTCTTCCGTCCATCAGTATGGCAAAATCTTCCATATCATAAAACTCAAGAACTATAAAACTCTCAAAATTAAAATTTTTATACAATACTGGGAGGTCAAAGCTATGCAGCCGGTCTGCTCTGTGTCAGCCTGATCCCGTCAGATCTCAGAAGCTAAGCATAGTAGGATCTGGTTAGTACTTGGATGGGAGACCTCTTTGGAACACCAGCAGCTGTGTATGTTTCTCCAGGTACAACTGGAGTTGCGTCAGGAAGGGCATCTGGTGTAAAACTTGTGCCAATTCCCAATGCGGATCAGGCTGTATCCGCTGTGGCGACCCCAAACAAAAACCGGGAGCAGCCGAATGAACAACAACTGGGAGGTCAAAGCTCTGCCTGCCTAAAATCATGTATTTCTGACATTTATGAATGTCTTTTTTTACTGAATTCTGGGTTCCAATTAGGCAATGCAACAGATGCCCTGAAATGCTCACTTCAATCACTAGATGGTGACAAAAGCTGCTCAAATGTGTGGTAATGTCTCAACTGTTTTTCATTTGAGAAGTTAACTTTTGGTGAAAATAAGATAGGCTGACATCTTAAAATCAACTAACATTTGTGTCCCTTGCCCTTATTTATGGGCAATTTAGTTATTTTTTATATTCATTTATTTTTTTCCTCCAATATGTTTGTTAGTAAGATTGTTCCACAAAAGTAAATGAAATCTTACTAATGTCTGCCGACTGTCTATTTAGCCCCTCCTCCCTCAGTACCATCCAAAGGTTCAAACTTTCCTTCAATACCCATCATGTCCCACAGGGTGGTGAGAGGGTATTTAGATCTCAGTGCTCACTTTCCCTCATACTTTAAGTATAGGCCTGTTGTTTACTACAGAGAGCACTGGAAAACAGGATGTAACTGTTGATATATTACGGCTTAGGCTGTTAAATGGACTACATTTATATAGCGCTTTTCCATCTGCATCAGACACTTAAAGCGCTTTACAATTATGCCTCACATTCACCCCGATGTCAGGGTGCTGCCATACAAGGCACTCACTACACACCGGGAGCAATAGGGATTAAAGACCTTGCCCCAAGGGCCCTTAGTGATTTTCCAGTCAGGCGGGGATTTTAAACCAAGGATCTTCTGGTCTCCAGCCCAACACCTTAACTACTACAAGGTAAGCAACCAATTACCTGGAGCCCCAACCTGGCCTGGGGCCCCCGACAATGACTGGTTTTTGAATTTTATACAAGGACAAACTGTGTGAGCGCCACTGTACATTCTGTGACAGCCCATGTGGAAAGTGTAGCAACACTGTTATTGGAATCCCCCTCAAGGGGGCCCCTCCCACAGTAGCCAACACGTGAGGTGTCTCAACTCAACAGGTGAGGTGTAAAGTCCGGCATAGAGAGAAATGCGCATGTGCAGCTCAGTTGCGCGGTGGAGTCCATCTCGGCGGGTTCTAGTTCATTTCAACAAGGCTTGGGACAACGGCAAAATATAAAACCTCAGCAATCATGAAGCAGCGTTATCTGTCAAGAAGCCAGGAAAGAAAGAAGGAAGAAAAAAAAAGCCCAGGACAGTGGTAAGTGATAATTTACACTGGATAAATTAGGCCTACATGTCAACAAACTATAATGTTTATGTTAGTTACCTGCCTGGCTGTGTTATATTAACAATGTTGCATCTTCATTATACAAATAATGAATGCTTATGAGTTCAATGGTACAAATATTCATGTTCCATTCAACGAAGCGAAGCCAAAGCCAGTGAAGCCGAATTAAATATTTGTTCCATTGAAAGAATGAAAAAACATTCATTATTTGTTTTATATAGTGGCTACAATAGATCCTTGTCATTTGATATTCATAAACAACAGAAAAGGGACGTACATTTTGGTTTTCGTCACTGGTGCTTTGGTGTCAACAGTTCAACACAAACTTTAAATAGAAGTTCAAAATTGTTCCCAGTCAACTTGGAAAAACAGTTACAGTAGATAGTTCAAAAATAATTCTGATGGTGAAGTCCATCACGCCGTGCACTGACTTTGTGTACTTCCAAAAAAAAAAAAAGACTTCAGTCCGCCGAAAAATCACGTCAGAAATGAGTCCAGCTCTTCATCCTAACAGCTCTTCATGCCTCCAGAAGGCTTACAGTGTCATGTATTAGAAGAACAGCACTGTCAATTAGCTCTTTCAAATCAAACTCCGCCATGTTTATCTAAATGCCGCCCCCACTATTGTGTGTGTGGGCGGGGTTCATAGCGTACAATGGTACAAAACATATGGAACCAAATTTGCATGGTAAATGGAACCAATTGCACACTCAATGCAACACAACAACAAATGGGATGAATAATCCATGTCACGTGACATACAAAGCACCAATCAAAAGGTAATTTACTGAACCACGCTCAGACAAGTTCATTGGTCTCACATCACCCTCTGCTGGACTCTTATGAGCATAACACCCAAATACTCATATGTTGACCTACCTACAAAAATATCTACGATACCACATCCTCCTCCCCCTGAAGTTAACAACTTATATCTATTCACATTTAACTGTATTCAATTGACTATAGGTTGAAGAGGATTTGCAATCATTGTATTCTGTTTTTATTCACATTTCACACAAGCTCCAAACTTCATGGAATTGGGGTTGTACATTGGATAAATTAGGCCAACGTGTCAACAAAATATAAAGTTTATGTTAGCTACCTGTCTGGCTGTGTTATATTAACAGTATTGCATCTTCATAATGATTAATGTTCACTCCTGAACTGAGTTTCCCAAAAAGTAATCTACTGAATTTCCTTGGTCTCACATTGCCCACAATAATATCAACGATACCACATCTCCTGCCCTGAAGTTAACAACTTATATCTACTCACATTAAATTTACTTTTGTTAATAACTTATTGTATTAACATTTTAAAGTATATCTGATTTATTTACTGTGCACATTTGTGAAGTAATTTGATTTCTAGTTACTACACAATTTGCACTGTCTTTATATGTTGGTTATTATGGGATGGTGGTGGGGTTTTTGCAAATGCTCTATTGCAATGCCAAAGAATATTTTATTGATATAAAGTGTGACCTTAAATGGGTGTGTCTATGCTTTGGTTCATGTAGGCTTTGGGCAGACAGGGTGGTGAGGCGTAGGGGGGCCTCCAAGTCCATTTTGCTTGGGGACTCCAAATGCCTTGAAACTTCCCTGAATATCAGCATCCGAATAGCACCACGGGATGGTGTAGTGCATGTTTAAACCTCAAGGTTCTGTAGCATTATAGACACTGTCCTCCATGATGATACTGTGCAATCACTGACACTGAAGTGATTTGTCTGAAATTTCATTATTACGACACAAACATGCATTTGCACTGTTTATTGTCCAGTTAGTGAGTGAAGTGAAAAGGTAGCCACTAATGATTTTTCACAACGTGGCATTAAAAACTGTAGAGCCTGTGTATATACTATACCTGTGTACATATTAATGGCTTTTTTGAAACGTTGGCCCTGTTTAGTTCTCCAATAATCCAGTCCCAGTGGTGTAAAAGCTTTTGGCGACGATCTAAGATCAGGTCACTCAGCTCCATAACGGCTGACACATATTCACTAGTGGACCTAAAGAGAAAGAAAAAGACCTTTAAAAAATTGAATGAAGTGCAAAAGAGATGGTGTCTTTCTGTGGGACTTAGTAGACACGTATGTTCTCACTCCTGGCAGTTACTGTTGTAACTGAAGGCACATTTCAGCAAACTGTCCAGTGTCATCAGGGTGACGTGATGGAACATTTCTATGTTGGTTCTTCCTCCTGCCAACAGGTGACGCCACTTGTCCTTAAACACATAGACAAAAGTGAGGGAAAAAATTCTGTTGAGAGTGAGAAATTAAAGGTAAGTCCATCAGTTCTGATGTAGATTTTACTCTGACCACAGACAATATTACATTTACATTTACTCGTGTAGTTGACACTTTTATCCATAGTAGCTCATGGGTAGGGAACAAGCAATCAAGCTCAAGTAAAGTAAAGACACCCTGACTTTGACAGCAACTTGTAACTTGTTACACCACCATTACAGAGTTATGACTGAGAATATGGACTGAAAATGCCTTGTGTGTAGGGACAACAATGCCAGAAAGTGTTCTTGCGAGGAACATAGGAGATGAGAAGAAGATGGAGCCTGTATGATTGAGTTCAAGCAGTTCAGTGAAAACCCGTTAGCCACTCTGTCAGCATCATCAGTCACTTGCCAAGTAGAAGCCAGTAGAGGTCATAGAGCAGTAGGATAAATTCTGGCCTTTTAGACTGATTTAATACCAGATGCAGCGCTGCATTCTGAACCATCTGTAAGAGTTTCACTGCACATGCCTGGAGTCCCACTAGAGGGCATTTCAGTAGTTGAGATGTGATATAACCATGGCCTGCACCAAGAGCTGGGTAGCACACTGAGTGAGGTTGTGAGGTTGCTGATTTTGTGCATGGGTGCGTGCATGCATGTGTATTGCAAAGAGCACAGCAGCATGACCAAGAAATTGATGCGGCATGGTTGGAGAGGAATAGCTGGTCATCAGTAATAGCCCCCAGGTTTCTCACAACCTTGGTAAGGGTGAATGATGAGCTGATTTTTATCTTAATATTGTGCTGGGCTGATTTTCCTTTTCAGGATGACCAATAGATCAGCCTTGGCAAGAACAATGGGTAAAGCTGGGTATCATCTGCATAGCAGTGATACGAAAATCTATGTGAACGTATAACCAGACCCAAAGTGAGGGTTCACAAGGGTACACACAGTTGTTGAAAAAGTCAAAACATTACAAATGTCCCTCTTCAGATCCACAGCCGTGTTCTGGACTATGAAGAAGGACTCTTTGAGGCTGCTGTGGTTGGACATTATTGATGGATTTTCTTGGATTATACTATAATTCCATTGTTTGTTGAGTTGTGCCTTTGCTGGCACAGATGGCTGTATCTTACATGCATGGTGTTAGTCGAGGTGTTAAACCTGGTAACATAGCCCTTCAGTATGTCAAAGTGGAAAGCTGGAGTTAGCAGGCGTCTTCTGCGGGACCATTCCTCTCCACTGGCTAGCAATAAACTCTGTCCTAGTGCATCAGAGAGAGAGAGAGACTCCACAAAGTAATTGTAATACATTAAAACTTATTAAATAGCTTTTCAATCTCAAAGTGAAAACACATCAGTACAATATTACGTCTGCCAAGGACGTAATGAAATCATCTGCGTTTATTTGTCTGTCTGTCCATTAGTAGGATTAAGTCAAAACTACTACATGGATTTTGACAAAATTTTCACCACAGATAGATATTAGGCCATGGAAGAACCCATTAAAGTTTAGAGTTGATTCGGATCCAGATTCTGGATCAAGTTTCACTTTATATAGGCTTTGATGGATTACTGTTAGCAAGATTTCATCAGAACTACTGCATGGATTTTGACAAAAATTTTAACACAGATAGATATTAGGCCATGGAAGACTGCATTAAATTTTGGAGGTGATCTGGATCTGGATCCGGATCCGGATCAAGTTTAACTTTATATAGTATTTGAAGGATTACATCAAAACTACTTCATGGATTCTCACCAAATTTTCACCATGGATAGATATTAGGCCAGGGGTGGGCAATCATGTGTCATGAAGGGCCGAGATACTGCAGATTTTCCTTACAACTAATCACCTCAGCAGGTGATTTAATTAATGATCACTTGTCTCAGCAGGTGATTTCATTGACGATCAGGTGTTTATGTTCAGGGGAGAAGCTCATCAGCAATCCACCTGCTGAGGTGATTGGTTGCAAGGAAAACCTGCAGTGCCTCGGCCCTCGCTGCCCACCCCTGTATTAGGCCATGGAAGACTCCATTAAATTTTACAGGTGATCTGGATACAGATCCGGATTCTGGATCAAGTTTCATTTTATATAGTCTTTCAAGAATTACATCAAAACTACTTCACAGATTCTCACCAAATTCGCACCACACATAGATATTAGGGCATGGAAGACTCAATTAAATTTTGGAGGTGATCCGGGTCCTCAGGGACATCAGAAATATCTGCCATCTGCCCTGAATAGTGACAACCAGGATTCATCCATGAAGAAAACACCTCTCCAATGTGCCAGACGCTATTGAATTGATTGATTGATGGATCGCTTTGATCGTCAGTAATGACCACACCTCTTCTCCTCTATTCAGATGTATTTGGGAGCCACTCTGAAGTTTCAGACAGTGGAATCTTTCAGGCGTTTGTTAATCTGGATATCTATTTGGTTTCCAAACACCAGCTGCCCTTCAAGGCCGCTGAGATAAAATCCTCCCCCCGAGGAACACTCCTGATGCCTCGCTCCTCGTCTTACCCCGCCTCTCTTGTCTTTCCCTCTTCCAGTCCTGTGATGTTGACTGTGGGACCTTGGACTCTGGTGGACTGATTCAGGACTGGGAACCCCCCCCAGGATGGACAGATAAGGCCTGTTGATGGCGCCAAGGGCGGCCTCCGGGCTGTGTGTCTGAACACTGGACACATTCAAGTCTCGCCTGTCGTCTGTTGTCTGCTGTGATTGTTTACTGTTTTTCTGTGACTGTTTTCTGTGCTTATGGGGTTTTTTTTGCTTCAGTGGTGCTGTGTGTGTTCAACACAGCAGCAATGGAGGTTTTTTATTTCCCAATACTTTCCTTGTGTGTGCTTTTATGTGTGTTTATGTACCCGACCGGCTTATGTGTGGTGTTGTTTGTTAAGTGTGTCATGAAGCCGGTCAAGGTTTGCTCAGCCCTGCTCGTGACTCAGGGCAGGGACATACATCTAGAGCTGGGTCCCCGGGCGCCATAAAGGTGACCTCTGCTCCTAACTGGCAATTAGGATGGGTTAAATGCAGTAAACACATTTCATTGTGCAGGGAACATGTTCCTATTTGCATATGACAATAAACTCCTTTGAATCCTTTGAATGTGACCATTAGCCCACTCAAGTCGGTTTTGCCCACTCAAGTCAGTCAGGTCGAGACCCCGATGAGGACGATGAGCATGCAGCTTCTGAGTCGGTTTCTGACAATTTGTGCAGAAATTCTTTATTCTGCAAACACATTGTTGCACCAGCTGTCCAGGTGGCTGGTCTCAGATGATCTTGGAGGGGAACATGCTGGATGTGGATGTCCTGGGCTGGTGTGGTTACACGTGGATTGTGGTTGTGAGGCCGGTTGGATGTACTGCCAAATTTTCTGAAACAGTTTTGGAGATGGCTTATGGTAGAACATGAACATTCAATTCACAGGCAACAGCACTGGTGGACATTCCTGCAGTCAGCATGCCAATTGCACGCTCCCTCAAAACTTGCGACATCTGTGGCATTGTGCTGAGTGGCTTTTTATTGTGGCCAACACAGAAAATGTTTTAGATCTTTGAATTCATCTCAAATAGGTAGCTGACATTTTTCAAGGGTGGTAATAAATTGTGCAAAGTTTCTATAATGAGTTGGAATGGCGTGTGAGTCCAGAATGTCTTTAGAACTTTAGGCCGCAACAGTTTTTAGAAGAAGACATTTTTCAAGGGTGGTAATAAATTGTGCAAAGTTTCTATAATGAGTTGGAATGGCGTGTGAGTCCAGAATGTCTTTAGAACTTTAGACCGCAACAGTTTTTAGAAGAAGACATTTTCAAGGGTGGTAATAAATTGTGCAAAGTTTCTATAATGAGTTGGAATGGCGTGTGAGTCCAGAATGTCTTTAGAACTTTAGACCGCAACAGTTTTTAGAAGAAGACATTTTTCAAGGGTGGTAATAAATTGTGCAAAGTTTCTATAATGAGTTGGAATGGCGTGTGAGTCCAGAATGTCTTTAGAACTTTAGACCATAACAGTTTTTAGAAGAAGAACTCAGCCCTTTTATTTCCTGTAAATTACCTAATTTTTCAATGTTAATTTACTGTCGTAAAGTATTTATATATTGTTTAGGTTTTTGTTATCATGTAAACACTATTATTATCATTGTTATTTTTATTATTACTATTATTATTATTTTATTTTTAAATGGATCAGAATGGAAATAAGTGTTTCACTTTCTTGTGTCATCCATGCAATTTAACATATTTACAATTACTTTATGTACTTACATTGAACTTATTAAATGAAATCACACACTCATGCTTTTTTTCTTTTTACACAAACACAAAACAAAAACAGAACCAAATATATAACAACAACAACACCCCAGCTCAAAATCAAAAATACCAAACTCATAATAAAAAAAAGAAAAAAAAAAAAAGAAAGAGATACAATTTAAAAAAGAATCATGGGCATTCCACTATTCATAAAATGACCTTTGTACATCACAGAAAAAAAAAACAAATAGCTGCCAAATCCAGACCAACATACCGCAAATAAGGGTCCCATATTTTATAGAACGCATCTTCCCTATTATGTAGCTTACTCGTTAGGAAGTCCAATGAAATATATTCAAGAACAGTCCGCTGCCACTGTGTTCTTGATGGGGCTTTGTCTATAATCCAGTTTGAGAGGACACATTTCCTAGCACAGAAAGTAAGCACCATGTAAAGTTGTCTTTCACATTTCTTCTTAATGTTATTATTTGTCATTCCCAGCAACATATATAATGGGTTACATTCAGTAATAATAGAAAGGATCTTGTCCAATTCACCTTTTATACTATACCAAAATTGTTGTATTTTCCTACAGGACCAAAGACAGTGAGTGAGGTTACCCACCTCTGTTTTACACTTAGGGCAGAGCAGAGAAAGGTCTGAATTAAATCTGTGACGCTGAGAAGGAGATATATGTGTTGTGTGGGCCGCCAGAAGAGGAGGTACTGCTGGCCCACCACCAGAGGGCGCCCTGCCTGAAGTGCGGGCTTCAGGCACGAGAGGGCGCAGTCGCAGCACAGGAGCAGCCAGGGTGACAGCTGTCACGCATCACCTGCAACAGCTGTTACCACTCATCTGATCAGCAGGGGTATATCAGCAGGACGACGTCTCCACCTCTTTGCCGAGATATCGTTCTACCTGGAAGGTAACGTACTCAGCTAACTGTGTGACAGTAAACCTTCTTGTGACTTTGTGCGTTGTAACAGACTTCTTTTCCAACGAGAGGTGGAGGTAGTTTTCCCTGCCGTGCGGATTGCTGGGTGCAAACGCGCCCTCGTTTAATTGTCTCTTTGTTCCTCGCCAGCAGTACCAGGTCCGACACGCGGAGGCAGTGGCCACCTGGGAATTCGGGACTTGGCGGCTCCAGTATTCCCGGGATCTGGTGGCGGAGGAAATCGTGTGGTTCCGGTTCTACTTTGGACGGACGTCTCCTATCTTCGAGCCTGCCCACACGACACCTTTTGTGATTTGGCTTTTTGTCCATTATTATAATCTGTTGTATTTGTTGTGCCCATTCACAACAGTAAAGTGTTGTTATTTGACTTTCTCCATTGTCCGTTCATTTGCGCCCCCTGTTGTGGGTCCGTGTACCGACACTTTCCCAACAATATGAACACGATGCAAAATCTTAAGTTGCATTGCTTTTACCCTATTACAAACACTCAAAGACCCTGCATTCTCCCAAGTTTCATTCCAGGCCTCGTCACTGATCACCAAAGCTAGCTCCCTCTCCCATGTCCCCTTCAAATGAGTCAAATCTGAGCCTTCATATTCTCTTAATAAACCATAGCAAGTCTTAATAGAGCTTTTAAGTTTAGGCTGAAATAGCTGTTTTTCACAATCAGTGACAGTTTGGTTGGTAAGTATAGTTGTGTTCTTTAAGATATAATCTCTCACTTGCAGGTACTGAAAAAAGTCACGTCTGTGAATTCCATATTTATTTACTAACTGGTCGAAGGACATTAGGTTTGATCCATCCATCAAATCAGAAAGGGTAGAGATACCTTTTTCTGCCCACACAGGAAAACCAGAGTTCAAAGTCCCAGGCCGGAAAAGGGGATTGCCACATAACGGAGTGAAGAGAGATGTTAAGTGAGACCTACCCTCCATCTTTTGAATTATTTGCCAAGCTCTGACAGTACATAAAGTGAGAGGGTTACTACAGAATATTTTTAGAATTTTACCTTTTTTCAGGAATAGTAAATTTTTCAGAGGGAGGTTGGACATGGAACTTTCTGTATCAAGCCAGAGAGAAACAGGTTCTTCCACCCAGTCCGCCGCTACACACATATGGGCACTGAGCTGATACTTTCTTATGTCTGGGAGATCAAGCCCCCCCTTTGAAGATGAGAGGCATAACGTAGATATTTTAGGCGAGGCTTTCTCCCCGCCCATATAAACGCACTAAACCAGCCATTCAAAGTCTTAACAGTCTTATGTGAAAAAATAACTGGGACCATCCGAATCGGATATAATAGCCTGGGTAAGATGTTCATTTTAAGAAGAGCAACTCGGCCGAGCCAGGACAAAGGCAAACTCTTCCACCTCTCCAAGTCCAATTTAATGCGCTCAAACAGAGAGGTGAAATTACATTGATACATCTGATCAAAAGCAGGTGTAATCTTAATCCCTAAATAGACAAAGCCCTCTGGAGACCAATTAAAAGGAAATGGAGAAGGGACCTGAGGTTTTTCTTTTAAAGTGCCCAGCGGCATCGCTTCTGATTTATTAAAATTAATTCTGTAACCTGAGATGTCGCTGAATTTGTTAATGGTCTCGATAAGTGAGGGAACAGATATTTCAGGTTGGGTCAATACAACCAGAACGTCATCAGCATATAAAGTGATTTTATGCTGTCTTTGTCCTAAACTCAGGCCGTAAATGTCCTTCCTGGCTCTCACCGCCTCCGCTAGCGGTTCTACTGCCAGGGCAAAAAGTAAGGGGGAGAGGGGGCAGCCCTGCCTAGTCCCCCTCAAAACACAAAAGTTTGGGGACCGCAACCCATTAGTAAGAACTGCTGAACAGGGATTGCTATACAGAAGCCTAATCCAACATATAAAATTTTCACTTAAACCAAATTGCCGCAAAGTAAAAAACAAATAGGACCATTCAACGCGGTCGAATGCCTTTTCGGCATCGAGCGAGACCGCTATGCCAGGCACTGATTTTTGATTAAAAAACTGGATTATATTCAACAGTCTGTGCACACTGTTATGCGAACTACGACCCTTAATGAAACCTGTTTGATCTTTTTTCATTAGAGAGGGAAGTACACGTTCAAGACGCCTCGCAAGAATTTTGGAAAGGAGTTTCAAATCCACGTTCAGTAAAGAAATTGGCCTATAAGAGGCGCAGTCTTCAGGTGCTTTACCCTTTTTCAATATAAGGGATATATTTGCCTCTCTTAAAGAGCTAGGTAGCAGGCCTTTCTCAAAAGAGTCATACATATTAAGCAATGTGTTGTGTGGGCCGCTGAAGAGGAGGTACTGCTGGCCCACCATCACCAGATGGCGCCCTGCTTGGAGTGCAGGCTCCAAGCACGAGAGGGCGTCGGAGCCGCTGGAAGTGACAGCTGTCACCTATCAACACCAGCTGTCACTCATCACCACCACTACAAAGGCCGGACTGCAACTCCACCTCCTCGCCGAGAAATCTTCTACCATACAGGTAATTTCTCTGCTGAACCTGATTCGAGCATTAGTCTGATCTCTTTTGCAGCCGTTTTCCTGGGACGGATTCCCTGTCTGCTGAGCTGGCGTTTGGTGTGGACTGCGACGGCTTCGCCTCCCACCCCACCCAGATAAGTGGTTGTCTCAGGAGCTGTTTGAGTGTGTTATCGGAGGTGGAGGTTCTCCCTCCTAACTGTATACAGACTGTGGGATTACTGAGTGTGCAAACTCACACTCATCCAAGAACTGTTTCTGTTCTCTGCCAGCAGTACCGGGTCTGACTGCTGAAGACAGTGGCCACCTGGGGCGCAGGGCTTGGCGGCTCCGGTGTTCTTCAGATCCGTTGGTGGTGGAAGCTGTGTGGGATCCGGCTCTTCTCGCACCAGACGTCTCCCATCTTCGAGCCTGCCACACGTCACCTTGTGTCAGATTGATATTCCGCAATATTTGTATTTGTCTGTACTACGTTGTGCACATTCACAACATTAAATTGTTACTTTTTGGCTATTCCATTGTCCCTTCATTAATGCCCCCTGTTGTGGGTCCGTGTCACGACACCTTCCCAACAGGATTTCTCGGCCAGCGTCATGGATCCCGAGGGGCGTCAACTCGAGCCTGAACGGCCAATGGAAGAGCAAGGTGCACAGGCGCCAGCGGGAGGCGTGTTAGGGGAGCTGCAGCAAATACTAACCGCTTTCACTGCTCGGTTGGATCTGGTAACCGAGCAGAACGTTATCCTCAATCGGAGGATGGAGGCTCTCACCGCCAGGGTGGAGGCGCGCGATCAAGGCGCTGCTGCAGCACCTCCTCCTGCTGGTCCCTTGTCAGACACAGACGTTCCACTGGTCGTTCAACGACCACCCCCACCATCCCCTGAAGCATACATAAGCCCTCCGGAGCCGTACGGAGGTTGTGTCGAGACGTGCGCGGACTTCCTAATGCAGTGCTTGCTCGTCTTTGCACAGCGTCCCGTCATGTACGCGTCAGACGCTAGCCGGGTGGCTTATGTTGTTAATTTGCTTCGAGGAGAGGCACGCGCCTGGGCTACGGCGCTCTGGGAGCAGAACTCATGGCTCCTAACGTCATACGCTGGGTTTGTAAGGGAGTTCAAACAGGTTTTTGATCATCCCAACAGAGGCGAGACCGCTTCGAGCGTGCTACTGTCAATGCGACAGGGGCACCGGAGTGCAGCCGTGTATGCAGTCGACTTCCGCATCGCGGCTGCGAGGTCCGGCTGGAATACCGTTGCACTTCGCGCCGCCTTCATAAACGGACTGTCCCTGGTCCTGAAGGAGCATCTGCTGGCTAAGGAGGAACAGCGGGATTTTGACGGGCTTGTCGACCTGGTTATACGCTTAGACAACCGTTTAGAGGAACACCGTCGGGAGCAGGGCGAGGGGCGTGACCGGGCACTGGCCATCCCTCTTCCTTCCGGGTCCGAAAGGGTGCCGTCGTCCCCACGCTCCACAGCCAGAGAGCCCCGTGTGGCTACAGTTCCCCCTGCTTACGAAGCTATGGACACGAGCAAGGCCAAAATTAAATCAAATGACAGACAAAGGAGGCTGGCCCGCGGGGAGTGTTTTTTCTGTGGATCTAGTGGTCACATACAGAGGAACTGTCCCAAACGGTCAAACTACAACGCACGTCCTTAGAAACTGGGCTAAGGGTGGGCCATAACACGGACGCGGGGAACCCCGAAAATCAGCACGAATCCCAGTCACAATCCTTAGTGAGGATTTAACCCTTCACGGCCTAGCACTTGTAGACACGGGGTCGGAAGGGAATCTGCTGGACAGCAGATGGGCAAAGGAAGTAGGGCTCCCTCTGGTGGCTCTGCCTTCCCCTGTGAAGGTACGGGCACTAGATGGCACCCTTCTTCCATTAATGCTGACGTCTTCAGCAAAGATCTGGCACTCGCCCTTCCCCCGCACCGACTGTACGATTGCACCATTGATTTGATCCCGGGCACTGAGTATCCGACCAGCAGGCTGTACAACCTCTCACGTCCGGAACGCGAATCGATGGAGACCTACATCCGGGACTCCTTAGCTGCCGGGTTGATCCGGAACTCCACCTCCCCGATGGGCGTGGGTTTCTTTTTTGTGGGTAAGAAGGACGGCGGACTCCGTCCATGCATCGATTACAGAGGGCTGAACAAGATTACGGTTCGCAACCGATACCCTTTACCTCTGTTGGATTCGGTGTTCACGCCCCTGCATGGAGCCCAAATATTTACTAAACTTGATCTTAGGAATGCGTACCACTTGGTTCGGATCCGGAAGGGAGATGAGTGGAAGACGGCATTTAACACCCCGTTAGGTAATTTTGAGTACCTGGTCATGCCGTTCGGCCTCACAAACGCCCCCGCGACGTTCCAAGCATTGGTTAATAACGTCTTGCGGGACTTCCTGCATCGGTTTGTCTTCGTGTATCTAGACAACATACTCATCTTTTCTCCGGACCCTGAGACTCATGTCCAGCATGTACGTCAGGTCCTACAGCGGTTGTTGGAGAACCGGCTGTTTGTGAACGGCGAGAAGTGCGAGTTCCACTGCACTTCTTTGTCCTTCCTGGGGTTCATCATCTCCTCTAACTCCGTCACCCCTGATCCGGCCAAGGTTGCGGCGGTGAGAGATTGGCCCCACCCAACAAGCCGTAGGAAGCTGCAACAGTTCCTCGGTTTTGCGAACTTCTACAGGAGGTTCATTAAGGGCTACAGTCAGGTAGCTAGCCCCCTGACAGCCCTGACCTCCACAAAAGTCCCCTTCACCTGGTCGGATCGGTGCGAAGCCGCGTTTAGGGAGTTGAAACGCCGGTTCTCGACTGCACCAGTTCTGGTGCAGCCCGATCCTACTCGCCAGTTCACAGTGGAAGTGGATGCCTCTGACTCAGGGATAGGAGCCGTGCTGTCCCAGAGCGGGGAGTCCGATAAGGTCCTCCACCCTTGTGCCTATTTTTCCCGCAGGTTGACCCCGGCTGAGAGGAATTATGACGTCGGCAATCGGGAACTCTTGGCGGTGAAGGAGGCTCTTGAGGAGTGGAGACACCTGTTGGAGGGAGCGACGGTGCCCTTCACGGTTTTCACGGACCATTGGAACCTGGAGTACATCCGGACCGCCAAGCGGTTGAACCCCAGGCAAGCCGCTGGTCACTGTTCTTCGGGCGCTTTGACTTCCAGATTACATATCGCCCCGGGACCAAGAACCAATGATCAGATGCCCTGTCCCGGGTGCATGAAGAGGAAGCCAAGGCCGAGTTGTCAGACCCCCCAGAGACCATCATCCCCGAGTCCACTGTCGTGGCCACTCTCACCTGGGACGTGGAGAAGACCGTCCGGGAGGCCCTGACACGGAACCCAGACCCGGGAACCGGCCCGAAGAACAAAATGTACGTCCCACCAGAGGCCAGAGCTGTGGTTTTGGACTTCTGTCATGGTTCCAAGCTCTCCTGTCATCCCGGAGTGCGCAGGACCATGGCAGTGGTCCAGCAGCGCTTCTGGTGGGCGTCTATTGAGGCCGACATCCGGGACTACGTCCAGGCCTGCACCACCTGTGCCAGGGGCAAGGCGGACCACAAGAAAACCTCAGGACTCCTCCAGCCCCTACCGGTGCCTCACCGCCCCTGGTCCAACATCGGCCTGGATTTTGTCACAGGCCTCCCGCCTTCCCAGGGCAACACCACCATCCTCACGATAGTGGACCAGTTCTCCAAGGCGGCCCACTTCGTGGCCCTCCCGAAGCTCCCTACGGCCCAGGAGACAGCAGACCTCCTGGTCCACCACGTGGTGCGTCTGCAGCAGACATTGTCTCAGACCATGGCCCTCAGTTCTCCTCTCAGGTCTGGAGGAGTTTCTGCAGGGAACTGGGGGCCACCGTGAGTCTCTCGTCCGGGTATCACCCTAAGACGAACGGACAGGCAGAGCGGGCCAACCAGGAGCTGGAGCAGGCCCTCCGTTGCGTTACCACCGGCCTCTCCCCGTTTGAGGTGTGTTTGGGGTACCAGCCCCCATTGTTCCCGCTTGTGGAGGGAGAGGTCGGTGTGCCCTCGGTCCAGGCCCACCTCAGGAGGTGCCGCCGGGTGTGGCGGGCCGCCCGTTCTGCCCTGTTGAAGGCCCGGACGAGGGCCAAGGCCCATGCAGACCGCCGGCGTTCCCCGGCCCCTGCATACCAGCCCGGGCAGGAGGTGTGGTTGTCAACGAAAGACATCCCACTCCAAGTGGACTCCCAGAAACTGAAAGACAGGTATATCGGACCATTTCCCATCGCCAAGGTCCTCAGCCCGGCCGCAGTGAAGCTACGGCTGCCAGCTTCACTGCGGATCCATCCTGTTTTTCACGTGTCACTGATCAAGCCTTACCACACCTCACCACTCTGCACCCCTGGGCCTGCACCGCCTCCTGCCCAGATCATCGACGGGGAGCCGGCATGGACCGTGCGTCGGCTTCTGGACGTCTGTCGCAAGGGTCGGGGCTTCCAGTATCTGGTGGACTGGGAGGGGTATGGCCCTGAGGAACGCTCCTGGGTGAAGAGGAGCTTCATCCTGGATCCGGCCCTCCTGACCGACTTCTACGCCCGGCACCCGGACAAACCTGGTCGGGGCCTGGCCGTGGGGGGGTCCTGTTGTGTGGGCCGCTGAAGAGGAGGTACTGCTGGCCCACCACCACCAGATGGCGCCCTGCTTGGAGTGCGGGCTCCAAGCACGAGAGGGCGTCGGAGCCGCTGGAAGTGACAGCTGTCACCTATCAACACCAGCTGTCACTCATCACCACCACTACAAAGGCCGGACTGCAACTCCACCTCCTCGCCGAGAAATCTTCTACCATACAGGTAATTTCTCTGCTGAACCTGATTCGAGCATTAGTCTGATCTCTTTTGCAGCTGTTTTCCTGGGACGGATTCCCTGTCTGCTGAGCTGGCGTTTGGTGTGGACTGCGACGGCTTCGCCTCCCACCCCACCCAGATAAGTGGTTGCCTCAGGAGCTGTTTGAGTGTGTTATCGGAGGTGGAGGTTCTCCCTCCTAACTGTATACAGACTGTGGGATTACTGAGTGTGGAAACTCACACTCATCCAAGAACTGTTTTTGTTCTCTGCCAGCAGTACCGGGTCTGACTGCTGAAGACAGTGGCCACCTGGGGCGCAGGGCTTGGCGGCTCCGGTGTTCTTCAGATCCGTTGGTGGTGGAAGCTGTGTGGGATCCGGCTCTTCTCGCACCAGACGTCTCCTATCTTCGAGCCTGCCACACATCACCTTGTGTCAGATTGATATTCCGCAATATTTGTATTTGTCTGTACTACGTTGTGCACATTCACAACATTAAATTGTTACTTTTTGGCTATTCCATTGTCCCTTCATTAACGCCCCCTGTTGTGGGTCCGTGTCACGACACCTTCCCAACACAATGGGTCAACCAGTATATCTCGAAATTCTTTATAGAATTCAGCACCAAGGCCATCTGGCCCAGCTACTTTGCCTGCCTGCAACTCTTTTATGACATCCAGCACCTCCTCTTTCGATATGGGACAATCCAAGTTTAACTTTAACTCAATTTAGGAAGATTAAGAGAGGAAAAAAAGGCATCCATTAACTCAGGAGCATTGATATGGATTTGAGATTTGTAAAGATTTTCATAGAATTTTTTAAAGACGTCATTAATTGTGGCAGTATCAAAAAATTGTTTTCCATTTGCATCTTTAATCGAAGAAATAGCCTGGGAGTCTGATTTCTTCCTTGTCAAATATGCCAAGTATTTCCCCGGCTTGTCACCGTGTTCATATAACCTTTGCCTTGCGAATCTAATTTTAGTCTCTGCTTCTTTTGTCAATAGACAATCCAGTGATGAATGGAGAGCAGCGATTTTTTTAAGTTTATATGCGGAGGATTTTTTTAAGGTATTCCTCTTCCGCACATTTCAGTTTACTTTCTAAAATCAGCCTCTGTTCAGCCTGTCTACGCCTTTTATTCTTTGTATATGAAGTAATGAGCCCTCCTGAATAAGCCTTTGATGTCTCCCAAAGTAATGACGAATTATCTGTGGAAGGTATATTAATTAATAAAAACTGTTTGAATTCTTCGGTAAAGTAAGTTATGAATTTGTGATCATACAAAATGGATGAGTCGAAATGCCAACGTCTATTCTGAGGGGACAAGCTCATGATATTACAATTAATGAAGACTGCAGCGTGGTCAGATATGACTATGTTACCGATCGAGCTGGACAAGATTGATGGTAATATACGGTTCGGAACAAAAAAATAATCTATTCTCGTATAACATGAGTGCACTCTGGAGAAAAAAGTGAATTCTTTGTCTATTAAATGTTGTGTCCTCCACACATCTACGTAGTCCAGCTCCTCACATAAAGTGGAGAGAGCTTTGGCTTGGGGTAGAAGATATGATTTACCCTGAGGAGATTTATCCATAATTGGGTTTAGATGACAATTGAAATCACCTCCAACAAAAGAGTTCCTGACGTTTAGTTCTACCAGCTTTGTAAAAGCAGATACCAGAAAGTCCCCAGGGTGACCTGGTGGGTGATAGATATTCATAAAAGCAACTTCTTCTCCATATAAAACACCTTTCACAATCACATATCGACCACCTGTATCTTTTATGCAATCAAGAAGTGTAAATGGTAAGTTTTTCCTAATTAAAATCGCTGTGCCTCTACTCCTTGATGTAAATCATGAAAAAAAACATGTCCAAAACCTCCCTGGGCTAGTTTAGAATGTTCTATAGAGTCCAAATGTGTCTCCTGTAGTAGGGCTATGTGAACCTGTTCCCTCTCGAGATAATTCAAGACCTTTCTCCGCTTAACAGGCGTATGAATGCCATTTATATTCCAAGTACATACATTTAAAGTTGACATACTAGTATTATATGCAAATAAACAAGATGAGCTCTAGGCCCCCTTCCAATATTTAGCCATGGCAAGAAAACAAACAAACAAAAAAAAAAAAAAAAAAAAAAAGAAGAGCCGGGGTGGCACACAACAAATGTCTAAAACAAGACAAACAAACAAAGCCTAACATTGGCAAAAAAATAAACCAATGCTGTTCTACTCCTAAAATGGAGAAGGTAAGTGTAAAGGTTTTCTAACAGCAAAAGCGAAACACCTAGTCAAAAAAGAAGGAAAAAAAACACCATAAAGGTGGCTGCAACACCAGTAACGACCCACAAATAGAAACTTCAAAATAAGAGGGGATGTAATAAAATGTCACCAGCGTACAGTTATTCACAGCATGACGTAGGGGACCTTAAGTCCACAAGAGAGCGGGAGCAAATCCAGTCCGACGTTTACTCACCATCCACAACAGGGGTTACGTCCAGCGACTCAATAAAGTCTTTCACATCAGAAACCTCCTTGAAAATTTTAGTCGAGCCACAGTGGGTTACTTTCAACAAAGCGGGGTAGATCTGTCTGTAATCTGCCCCAATAGCACGAAGACGTCTCTTCACCTCATCAAAACTCTTCTGCTTACGCACGACAGCGGCCGAAAAATCTTGAAATATCATCACAGTGGCGTTCTCGTACGTCAGGGGTCGGTCATTCCTACTCATCTCCCACGCTGCGTTCATGCTTTTAATATATAGATGATTTAACACCCCCTGCTGAATTGGGATGTGAGTCCAGAATGTAAATATTAATGTCCATTGTTCAGTGTTGTTAGCTAATATATGTAGCTTCTCTAAAATATTAGTTCTGTCAAAGTCTCATTTTGGCATACTCATGTTTGACCAAAAATACATCAAAAATGGCAAATGTCAGCTCTCCCCAGTTTGTGCATGACTAAAATTGCACACATGCACGTACACCTGTTTGTCTTTTCTGCATTCTGCTGTACACAGGTGCTTTTAATTTGACAAACAGAGACATGGCAGAAGACATTAAAAGCACTACACATTTCACTCATGGTGTCAATATGACACTTAACTCACTCATGGTAACAGCAACATAATACTTAACTAAACTGACTAAACCCATCAAAGTACAATAACACAATAAATCAATAACAGTACAATGCAATCAACTGCAGTACAATGTCCATTGTTTATTGGCTAGCTAAAATTGATAATCCACACATATTTGTCCTATCAACTTCCTGTTTTTGCAACCTTCATCCTTGACCCAAAATACCAAAACCAGCAAATGTCAGCTCTCCCCAGTTTTTGCGTAATCACAGCCATACACATGCACACGTGCACACACACACACACTGATGCACACACACACATAGAGGCCACTTGGCTATTATAGTATAGATGGAGTTCCATCTGGAAGGGCACATGGCATAAAACCTGTGCCAAATCAACATGTGCAGATCCAGTTCAGATCTGCTCTGGTGACCCCGAATGAAACCGGGGGTCACGTACCCTCCACAACACCCCTCAATTAAAGGTCCACTTTTAAAGACATTTTTCATACTACTACTTCTTATAATACTAATAATAAGAACAACAACTAAAATGTTTAAATCAGTATTATTCTGAACTAAGTTTAATTGATGAGCCACATAAAGATAAGTTTACTTAATTTAACTTTTCTGCATAACTAAAGTGGGATGTGAAGCAATATCTTTTTTTCATGTAATGTCTAAGCTTGGGCATTATTGGGTCTGTTTGGGGTTCTAGCTTTAAAATCTGGTCAGTTAGGATGAGGGAAAGCAGAAATATGAAAATGATTACTGCTCTTGTGGTTAGTAATCTTATCAAACAGACATTTGTGATATTCATTTGAGATAAAGGCAAAGAAAAGGTGAAAATATACAAAAGAAAATGCAAACACAACACAAATTAACACCTCTGTCACACCTTGCCGATTTAGCCAGCATAAGCAGACCGTATTAAAAAAGGCTGGCATATGCAGGTATATGTCAAATAAGTAATGGGTAAGTTTTGTATAAGTTAAGAGCACATTGAAGCATGATGATATACGTCATAATATAGCAAATATGTCGAAAAAATTTGGGCATGCACAATATTTTCGACGTATGCCAGCATATGTCTCATACATCCTGCATATGTTGGCCATAAGTTGTAGGTAAGCAGTACAACTAAAGTGGGGGGATCAGGTGAAAAAAAAGTCATCAAAAAACCCTCTAGAATGCATTCTTGGACATCAAAAACCCAAAATCCGCCAAGAAAAGTCCACTTTCACCAAAAAAGGACCCTCGCCCACCCCCTCCCAGTTCAGATCCTGAGTACAGACCTGAGATTTTAATTGGTATTGAATAAAGTACTGTGAAGTATTATTTCATGACATGATATAGTTGTCTACATTTGACTGACAGTTTTGATTGCTCAAAGTTGGACTTTTTTCTACCTGAATATCAATATTATAGCTTTACCTTGTCTTGTTCACATAAGTTAACTGTGTTTGATTAAGCAGTTTATTCTGCTGAAATCATGTATTCATTTTAGCAAGTTCGTATGCTAAAATGCAGAAAATGCAAGGAAAAAAGAATTAAGATTTTAAGATATTAAGATTAAATTTTGCGGGGGAGCATGCCCCTAGCTTCCTATTATTATTTCAGTTTGTCACTCACACGCCTAGAAACCGGGATTTCAGAGTTAAGGACACACAAATTGCACTGTTGGTGTGAGCTTTGTGAGTGTTCTTGTTTTACCTGAATCACAGTAAATAAAAGTTAGCGCATTGGAAAACGTGTCACAGTGAGTGAATAGTTGCCATCTGGCTTCTTCAGGAGTCGATGATGCACGTTAGCTCGGCGTCTGTCATACTGTCGGCATGTCTGCACTCGCTGAAGTTGGCCGTTGGGGGTTTAACTGCCCGTTCAACATGTCGAATCAGCGTTGGTACCCATGGGTGAGCCCGGTGTGTCACTTTCTTAAAAAGATACACAAACCATTTAACTCACCCAGCCATGGACGCAGATGACCGTAGAAAAGCTCGTCTTTCACTGTAACACTGGCTGGACAGGACCAAGGAGAGAAACATTTGGCAAATTTGAGAAACATTATTTTCATATTGAGGTGCAATAACAGAACTTGTTTATGGTAAAGAAACAGAAAACGGTCCATTTGACAGGAGTGGTGTCCTACCAGGTGCCATTAACAGAGGTTTGACGAAGTCCGGATGGAAAACTCTGACCAGGTGATAGATGGGGCCGAGGAACCAGCTGCAAGAGTGTTTGTACGTCTGCACCAAGTCATCTGACTGATGGAGTCCTTCCTCTGAGTTCTGCATCTGATGGACGTGTACAAAAGCATGCTGCAACATGTCCGTTTAAAACTAATATTAACAGGCGCTTGTCTCACACTTAGTATTTATGTGTACATATTTGAGGTTTAGTTTCTTTAAATAAATCCAGAATAAAATATTAACCTTCTGAATTACTCTATAACCAGCAGCACTTGCAAAGAAAAAACATCTTGTAATCGTAATGTTTAGCAACACACAGTATCCAGAAGTAAGTCTTGTGTCACCAAAAACCAACACAGGACAGTTCAGTAAGTTGAGTAACACTTGTTGGGGGAAGCGCCTCAGACACAGGCCAACAGATCAACAGATGTGGGTCTCTGTGCGCATCTGAACCAAGCTGCATTTGTGGAGACTTTCTGCTTGTTTTGGAACAATCAACATTTCTAACAAATTTGATCAAATTTGGGTTTTTTGCTTTTTTTGTGTGAGTGTTTATGTATTCCTGCTTAAAAACATACAACGAGATGCTGGAAATGTTTGAAATAATAAAGATCCCACATGATGAGAAAGTTGCTTGTTGTTACTTTAAAATGGACTAATCAGGCTTTTTTTAACGGAAGGTGTTATGACAAATGTTGATGGCTGTTGTGTACATCAGATCAGATCATAGTGAGGATCACGCAGTCAGTTGCACGTTGCCACCAAACGGCAGCCTCCACCTCTCAAAATGAAGCATACTCACAAGAAGGAAACATTGCAGTTCCTTGCCTGGCTGCTTGAGGCTGGCTCCAAAAGCAAGCACATTCCCATAGAAGCCCATGTTAAAATGTCCAACTTTAGGGCAGAAATAAACTTGTTTATAGTCTGGTACAAAAAATGGCTTTGATCTTGAGACCTACTTTTCCCCTCCATGACAAGTTTGTAGGGTGATAATTGTATTTATTTATTTTTAAAAAAAATTATAGCTCTTTAGTTTAAGTCATTTTAAGTCTTAAAGTTATACATAATTAGGGATGTGTTCACTTTGACTGACATCTGTACCGCTGTGAACTGAACTTAGAGCAAACTGAACATAAACTAAATAAAATGAAAACAGTATATAAAGCTAGTCATAATAACACAATCTGAAAAAGCAAATTCATGTTAAAAACTAACTGAATCTCTCACACACAAAAAACCTCCCCATCAACTGCTAACTGAATCATTATGTGTATAATTTATTTTAAACAGACAACTGTCAAGGATATAATAATACCTTCACCATGGAGGTTATGTTTTACTGGTATTGTGGAGGTTAAATCATTAATCAGGATTAACAGTTTTTTTTAATTTTGAAAATATCATCTCTTTTAAGAACTGAGTAGGATATATCAGTAAGCTAGCGCAGTTATTGCACTTGCCTCCTAAACAGAATCTCTCTGGTTCAATGGCGGTGTTGCAGACCGAACGGTCCGCCTCTAAAAATTGGTCCGCCCTGCCTCCACTGCACATGTGACATTTCATAGCTCAGCTGCTCATCTAACACAGATAGGGTTGCCAACTCTCTGAAAAATAAATAAGGGACACCTCACCGCCAGGGCCGACCGGCCGACTGACCATTGCCTTCACCCTTCCCAGCGTCTGTGTGAAACGATTTTTAACCATTTGACTGTTGACTTGACCCTGAATTTAGGTAGATGCATACATGCATTTATTCTGAAATGGACACGTGGAAAACAAATTATTTTTTAGCAATTTATTTTTAGTGCAAAATAAATTTTCACTCACAATTTCAATATGAGCATTCTGTCTTCTTTAAAAATAAATCTCTGTAGTGCTATTGCTTAACTTAAAATTGTATAAATTAACAAAAAAAAAAAAAAAACAATAGAAAATTTGCATCATCCAAAACAATGTAACAGTGCAAAACAATGTAACAGTGCACATTTACACATTTAGTGTAATAATAAGTGCAAAAAATAAAGTCTGAAAAGTAAACAATACTGTTGTCGCGCACCTTTTCCACCCAGACATTTTCCTTTTCTCATTCTCCCCTGTATTTTTGCATTTTTTTGTTTGTTTGTTTGTTTTTTAGGAGTAGTAGTAACGACATTACAGACATTGCTGTCCGTAGGCATATCTGCAGTGCCAGTGTCGGTGTCTGTATCGATATCAGCCATGCTGATTTGTTATTGTTGTCCAGCGACCGTCGTCGGCTCATGACGTCGGTATCTTCTTGCGAGCAGATGTCCCTCGACCAATGAGATAAGAGTGATTCTGTATTGTCAACTCGTGTCTGTCAGCTCATTGGTGAAGAGCAGGAGAGAGGCTGGGATCACATTTACCGTAACTTTCCATATAAAGCGCCAGTCAATTCCATTGACATTTTACAGACTTTTTGATTCTCACAGAAATACGGGACAAACTGCGTCCCGTTTCAGGTCAATACGGAATGCACACTTTTATTTCCAAATAAGGGACGATTCCGTTTTTCAAGGGACGGTTGGCAACCCTAAACACAGAGTCTCTTCGCCTAAAGTGATCAAATGGATTAATGGGATTATTAACCATGAGATGACAACGTAAAAACTCTTAAATCATTCTAAAGTCAGTTTAAAGCAGAAACGAGGTGAAACTCTGTGACACTTTGAAATGAATGATGCGCAGTGAACACATCAGCTAGCAGCTCCTGTAGCCGCAAGCTCTGATCACTTCCTCCATCTTTTCTGATGAAATAATGCTGAATTTATGTGGAAATGATTGTTGTACAAAAGCTTCAGATATCTGTCGCTGAAATAGATGATGACTGGAGTGCAGTTTTAAGCAGAAACGAGGTGTTAATCTGTGAACCGTGGCTAATGATGCATGCGCAGTGAAGGCAAGATGGACACCCTTTTTAGGGGGGACCGTTTGGTCTGTGACACCGGCCCTGTCCCGTTCTCTTTGTACAGCTGGACTTGATTTAGAAAAGTTAAATCAACATGTGGATCCCAAACTACACCTCCCATGGTGACCCCGAGCAAAATGGAAGAAGCTCAATAAAATCTCATTGAATTGTTTTACTGTATTTTTATTTATACAAAATTAATCTGCAACTTCTGTTGCTTACAGTAATTTAACAGTGGGACAGTACTGTAATATTTTTAAATTAATAAGATGCTGTATAAGGTAGGTACACAGCAGAATAACAATATAATACTGACAACTCCAGCCGCTAGTAGTTTACTATAAATTAAATGGAAATTTTTAAATTGTGATTTTTGTTACATGAGATTATTAATTTAATGCCATCTTAAGCCAATGTTTCCTGACACAAATCCAAACAATACTGTTGTTTCAAATCACATTAAACTGATACTATAATTATGTGCACTATTTTCAACAAATCTGGCCTTAGAAATGTACTATGAATGTTGTATATTGTAAAATGTTCTGTGCATTGAACATACATTTGCCAGGACGTACACAGTGTGCTAAGTGCTCCTGGTCAACCTATGTATCACTTCTCAAATTAAGTACCGGTGTTGTGTGGGCCGCTGAAGAGGAGGTACTGCTGGCCCACCACCACCAGAGGGCGCCCTGCCTGGAGTGCGGGCTCCAGGCACCAGAGGGCGCCGCCGCCTCACAGGAGCAGCCAAGGTGACAGCTGTCACCCATCACCTGAGACAGCTGACAGCAATCATCAGTGGGGTATATCAGCAGGACGGCATCTCCACCTCAATGCCGAGATATCGTTTCTACCTGAGAGGTAACGTATCAAAGCTGACGGAGTGTATCCTTTTGGATTTGTGCTTAGTTTGTGGATTACTGTTCCAACGAGAGGTGGAGGTAACTTCCCTGCTGTTCGGAGTCCTGGGTGCAAACGCGCCCCCATCTAACTGTTCTTTGTTCCTCGCCAGCAGTACCAGGTCCGACACGCGGAGGCAGTGGCCACCTGGGAGTTCGGGACTTGGCGGCTCCAGTATTCCCGGGGTCCTGTGGCGGAGGAAGCCGTGTGGTTCCGGTCTTACCTTGGAGAGGCGTCTCCTATCTTCGAGCCTGCCCACACGACACCTTTGTGAATTGACTGTTGTCCATTTCCGTGATTGGTTGTATTTGTTGTGCACATTCACAACAGTAAAGCGTTGTTATTTGACTTACTCCATTGTCCGTTCATTTGCGCCCCCTGTTGTGGGTCCGTGTTCCTACACTTTCACAACAACCGGTGTGGCATTGGCCACCTTGGTCCACCTTCTGGAGCTGTTAGTGGTTTACCTGTTTGTCATCATCACTATGTGTATGTGTGTGTGTGTGTGTGTATGTCTGTGTGTGAGATACCTGACCCAGATGACCCAGCAGCCAGGACTGTGCACGCGGTTTGTTGAAGCAGGACAGCTTGTACATGTACCAGGCATGACGCACCAACAGCTGCACTGTCCAAACCCCAACCACAGCTCCCAGTGTTGACCCGACCACTAACAGGACCTGGCACAGGCCCGTCCAGGTGAGGACCTGACAGAGGTCGTCCAGGAGGAGAGAGAAGCGGAGGCCACTTACTCCTGTTGCTGCCATCCTAACTGCTGACACAAGTGAATCCAGACTGACAACGATCTTTTCAACAGCCTGTCGACGTTGATGAAACCATCTGTTTCCACTCTTTGTGCTGTTATTTCAACACAGTCGACTGGTGTCACAGCTGTGACAGAAAACACCGCTGGTCTCACACTTGCTTCCCTCCACACTGTTAAAAAAAAAAAAAGTCTGTGAAATTAAGGGGGAAATCCTGTGAAATTACAACATTAAAAAATTGTAAAAAGAAAAATAATGGAGTAGTGTTGAATTTACAGCAATAATATGTAAAATGTGGAAACAAAAACGAACTGTGAATTTATCAGTACAAATAATCATATACCATTGTAGAATTTACAAATGACTGTAGATTAAAGTGTACAATACAGTTAGACATTACGGATGAGAATTTTCACAAATGTAGTAAAATACTGACAATAAAGGGTTTGAAAAAAGAGGTAATGTCTGTTTAAACTACATTTTGAGGATATTTAAACATAAGGTGAATTCCCCTGGTAACCACAGCTGCCAGAATCTATATACATAAAGGGCTAACTCTGTCTGTCTGTCTGTCCGGGATAAACTCCCAAACTATAATATCAAATCAAATCAATTTTATTTATATAGCGCCAAATCACAACAACAGTTGCCCCAAGGCACTTTATATTGTAAGGCAAAAGCCATACAATAATTACAGAAAAACCCCAACGGTCAAAACAACCCCCTATGAGCAAGCACTTGGCGACAGTGGGAAGGAAAAACTCCCTTTTAACAGGAAGAAACCTCCAGCAGAACCAGGCTCAGGGAGGGGCAGTCTTCTGCTGGGACTGGTTGGGGCTGAGGGGAGAGAATCAGGAAAAAGACATGCTGTGGAAGACAGCAGAGATCAATCACTAATGATTAAATGCAGAGTGGTGCATACAGAGCAAAAAGAGAAAGAAACACTCAGTGCATCATGGGAACCCCCCAGCAGTCTAAGTCTATAGCAGCATAACTAAGGGATGGTTCAGGGTCACCTGATCCAGCCCTAACTATAAGCTTTAGCAAAAAGGAAAGTTTTAAGCCTAATCTTAACAGTAGAGAGGGTGTCTGTCTCCCTGATCCGAATTGGGAGCTGGTTCCACAGGAGAGGAGCCTGAAACCTGAAGGCTCTGCCTCCCATTCTACTCTTACAAACCATAGGAACTACAAGTAAGCCTGCAGTCTGAGAGCGAAGTGCTCTATTGGGTGATATGGTACTATGAGGTCCCTAAGATAAGATGGGACCTGATTATTCAAAACCTTATAAGTAAGAAGAAGAATTTTAAATTATATTCTACAATTAACAGGAAGCCAGTGAAGAGAAGCCAATATGGGTGAAATATGCTCTCTCCTTCTATAATATGTAGCCCTAAAAACAATATATATTCTGAATCCTCATGACATGGGGAACAAACTGGTACCATTTTTTTAAAAGTTCTGGGTAACCAATAATTTAATGCTTGAATCTATTCTCTTTATTTATCTTTTATGGTTACTTGATGTCATCAAGAAAGCCTGAGTACAAAAACTGTAAAGCGGTCAGAATTCTAATTCCATCCCCCCTCCCCCCCAACAATCCTGATGATGTCATCAAGAAAGCCAGTACTAAAAGTATAAAGTGGTCAATTCTAATTCCACCCCACCCAAACTATAATATGTAGCCCTAAAAACTATATATATTCTGAATCCTCATAACATGGTAAACTGGTACCATTTTTTTTAGTTGAACTGAAAATTACCCCCAAAATAACCTTTTATGTACTGAAAATTACCCCCCCCAAATAGCTTTTTATGTAAGAAATAGCCTTTTAAATAGGCCATACAGTGTTGTACTATATGGTTTCTCAACTGTTCTCAACTGTTAAGCACCTGATTGTCCTGTACAACCCAGCTTGCCTTCCTGTCTGAATACATTCAACCAAAGATGTTATTTGATTCAAGATAACATTATATTGAATCTGTAAAATATAATTACCTTTCGTGTACAACCCAGTACAGTTTGACGATTTGCTGTCTGAAAACTTTGTATTTTCACCATTTATGACAAGATAGAAAAAGCTGGCAAGATACATAAAGGTTAAAGGTAAGACATCTTTTACTTCCTAAAGACACAATTAAGGGCAACCAATAATTTAATGCCTTAATATACTCTATTTATTGATTTATCTATTACAGAATTCAGCTTTAATTATTACTGCTAGATTAAATCTATAGAACTATTACAAAATTCAGTTTTAATCATTACTGCGAGAAATCTTAGACAAAAAGAACTTTCACTTTAATTCTTTATGGTTACTGGACTAATGCTTTAATCTATTCTCTTTATCTATTTATCTGTTACAGAATTCTGCTTTAATCATTTATTGATTTATCTATTACAGAATTCAGCTTTAATCATTACTGCTAGATATAATCTATAGAACTATTACAGAATTCATCTTTAATCATTATTGCGAGAAATCTTAGACAAAAAGAATGTTCACTTTAATTCTTTATGGTTACTAGGCAAACCAATAATTTAATGCTTTATTCTATTTTCTTTATCTATTTATCTTTTATGGTTACTGGGCAACCTGACACTCTGGATGACCAGGTCAAGCTGCCCTTTGGTCACACTGTTCATGACATATGTGAGTTGGTGGCCAAAGTCTTTCCAAACCTCCACCGTAACTACCAGAACCACAACTGGCTGAGTGAGCATGCTATCCTTGCTCCAAAGAACTTGGTAGTGGATGACATCAATGCTAAGCTTCTGGCCCAGCGTCCAGGACAGGCCTCCAGCTACATGTCAATTGACACAGTGCCTGATCCAGATGAAGTGGTTAACTACCCAGTTGAATTCCTTAACAGCCTGGCACCAGCAGGCCTCCCACCACACAGCTTGGTGCTCAAAGTTGGTGCCCCAGTCATAGTAGAGAAGCTTGAATCTTTGATTGGACTGGGTTGCTTGACGTGAGGACGTTTCGCTTCAAATCACAGAAGCTTCCTCAGCTAAAATTCTTGCTCTGGTAGTCATTCTTCTCTACAAGAGTCAAGACAGAAGTCAGACTACCAGAGCAAGAATTTTAGCTGAGGAAGCTTCTGTGATTTGAAGCGAAACGTCCTCATGTCAAGCAACCCAGTCCAGTCGAAGATTCGAGCTTCTCTACTATGGAAACCACCTGGACAACTGACAGCCTACACAGAAACATTGCCCAGTCATGCTCCTGCGGAATCCCCACCCACCCAAGCTCTGCAATAGAACGCGACTCACAATTAAGAAGTTGATGCCAAGAGTCCTGGAGGCCACAGTAATGACAGGCAAGGCCAAGGGAGAAGACATCTTTATACCAAGGATTCCACTTATCCCATCAGACATGCCATTTGAGTTCAGGTGTCTGCAGTTCCCAGTCAAACCCAGCTTTGCAATGTCCATCAACAAAGCTCAGGGACAGTCCCTTAAGGTGGTTGGACTGAATCTGGCAGAGCCTGTGTTCTCCCACGGCCAGTTGTATGTCGGCTGCTCCAGGGTTGGTAATGCAGAACAGCCGTACATCCACTTGCCAGGTGGCATGTTAAGGAACATTGTCTATCAAGAGGCTCTTCAAAACTAATGATCAGAAAACACTAAGTAAATTTCATGAAGAAATATTTCTCCATTCTAATATTTACATTTGCTATTAAAGCCATTTTATGTTTGTAAAATTGCAATGTAAAAACAGTGAAATACACTACTACCTCAATTTTGATTCATTGATGTTTACATTTACTGTTACCTATCTTTTGTGTGTAATTTTGTTATAAATTTGATTGCAAAACAAAGTCTGCATGAAGGACTTCAAATGTGTTTGTCTTTTAACCAAGTATTTCCACTTACTTTGGGGAGTCCACCTCTTATAGTTCTGCTGGACAAACTTTAGTCCATTAAATATTACATTTGTAAGACATCAGCATTATATAAACAAATGTTGGGCAATTGTTTTGATTAAAATGATTGGCATTTGGCCTATGTCTAAATCAGGCTAACCCGGGCAGCGCCGGGTACCCCAGCTAGTATATATATATATATATATATATATATATATATATATATATATATATATATATATATATATATATACACACACTCAACAAAAATATAAACACAACACTTTTGGTTTTTCTCCCATTTTGTGTGAGATGAACTCAAAGATCTAAAACTTTTTCCACATAAACAATATCACCATTTCCCTCAAATATTGTTCACAAACCAGTCTAAATCTGTGATAGTGAGCACTTCTCCTTTGCTGAGATAATCCATCCCACCTCACAGGTGTGCCATATCAAGATGCTGATTAGACACCATGATTAGTGCACAGGTGTGCCTTAGACTGTCCACAATAAAAGGCCACTCTGAAAGGTGCAGTTTTGTTTTATTGGGGGGGGATACCAGTCAGTATCTGGTGTGACCACCATTTGCCTCATGCAGTGCAACACATCTCCTTCGCATAGAGTTGATCAGGTTGTCAATTGTGGCCTGTGGAATGTTGGTCCACTCCTCTTCAATGGCTGTGCAAAGTTGCTGGATATTGGCAGGAACTGGTACACGCTGTCGTATACGCCGGTCCAGAGCATCCCCAACATGCTCAATGGGTGACATGTCTGGTGAGTATGCCGGCCATGCAAGAACTGGGACATTTTCAGCTTCCAAGAATTGTGTACAGATCCTTGCAACATGGGGCCGTGCATTATCCTGCTGCAACATGAGGTGATGTTCTTGGATGTATGGCACAACAATGGGCCTCAGGATTTCGTCACGGTATCTCTGTGCATTCAAAATGCCATCAATAAAATGCACCTGTGTTCTTCGTCCATAACAGACGCCTGCCCATACCATAACCCCACCGCCACCATGGGCCACTCGATCCACAACACTGACATCAGAAAACCTCTCACCCACACGACGACACACACGCTGTCTGCCATCTGCCCTGGACAGTGTGAACCGGGATTCATCCGTGAAGAGAACACCTCTCCAACGTGCCAAACGCCAGCGAATGTGAGCATTTGCCCACTCAAGTCGGTTACGACGACGAACTGGAGTCAGGTCGAGACCCCGATGAGGACGACGAGCATGCAGATGAGCTTCCCTGAGACGGTTTCTGACAGTTTGTGCAGAAATTCTTTGGTTATGCAAACCGATTGTTTCAGCAGCTGTCCGAGTGGCTGGTCTCAGATGATCTTGGAGGTGAACATGCTGGATGTGGAGGTCCTGGGCTGGTGTGGTTACACGTGGTCTGCGGTTGTGAGGCTGGTTGGATGTACTGCCAAATTCTCTGAAACGGCTTTGGAGACGGCTTATGGTAGAGAAATGAACATTCAATACACGAGCAACAGCTCTGGTTGACATTCCTGCTGTCAGCATGCCCATTGCACGCTCCCTCAAATCTTGTGACATTTGTGGCATTGTGCTGTGTGATAAAACTGCACCTTTCAGAGTGGCCTTTTATTGTGGGCAGTCTAAGGCACACCTGTGCACTAATCATGGTGTCTAATCAGCATCTTGATATGGCACACCTGTGAGGTGGGATGGATTATCTCAGCAAAGGAGAAGTGCTCACTATCACAGATTTAGACTGGTTTGTGAACAATATTTGAGGGAAATGGTGATATTGTGTATGTGGAAAACGTTTTAGATCTTTGAGTTCATCTCATACAAAATGGGAGCAAAACCAAAAGTGTTGCATTTATATTTTTGTTGAGTGTATATATATATATATATATATATATATATATATATATATATATATATATATATATATATATATATATATATATATATATATATATATATATATATATATATATCTGTCTGGGATAAACTCCCAAACTATAATATGTAGCCCTATATATATTCTGAATCCTCATGACATGTGGAACAAAGTGGTACCATTTTTTAAAGTTCTGGGCAATCAATAATTTAATGCTTTAATCTATTCTCTTTATCTATTTATCTTTTATGGTTACTTGATGCCATCAAGAAAGCCTGAGTACAAAAAGTATAAAGCAGTCATAATTCTAATTCAACCCCCCCCCCCCCACCCCCCAAAATCCTGATGATGTCATCAAGAAGCCTGAGTACAGTAATTAGAAAATGGTCAGAATTCTAACCCCCCCTCCCATCTTAATGATGTCATCAAGAAAGCCTGAGTACAAAAATATAAACTGGTCAATTCTAATTCCACCCCACCCAAACTATAATATGTAGCCCTAAAAACTTTATATATTCTGAGTCCTCATGACATGGGGAACAAACTGGTACCATTTTTTAAAAAGATGAACTGAAAATTACCCCAAAATAGCCTTTTATGTAAGAAATAGCCTTTTGTGTAAGACCGTACAGTGTTGTACCATGTGGGTTCTCAAACCTGACTGTCCTGTACAACCCAGCTTGCCTTCCTGTCTGAATACATTCAACCAAAGAATTTATTTGATTCAACATAACATTATATTGAAGCTGTAAAATATAATTACCTTTGGTGTACAACCCAGTACAATTTGACGATTTGCTGTCTGAAAACTTTGTATTTTCACCATTTATGACAAGACAGAAAAAGCTGGCAAGATACATAAAGGTTAAAGGTAAGACATCTTTTACTTCCTAAAGACACAATTAAGGGCAACCAATCATTTAATGCCTTAATATACTCTATTTATTGATTTATCTATTACAGAATTCAGCTTTAATCATTACTGCTAGATATAATGTATAGATCTATTACATAATTTTGCTTTAATCATTATTGCTAGAAATCTTAGACAAAAAGAACTTTCACTTTAATTCTTTATGGTTACTGGGCAACCAATAATTTAATGCTTTAATCTATTTTCTTTATCTATTTATCTTTTATGGTTACTGGGCAACCTGACACTCTGGATGACCAGGTCAAGCTGCCCTTTGGTCACACTGTTCATGACATATTTGAGTTGGTGACCATCTTTCCAAAACCTCCACCGTAACTACCAGAACCACAACTGGCTGAGCAAGCGTGCTATCCTTGCTCCAAAGAATTTGGCAGGTCATGACATCAATGCTAAGCTTCTGACCCAGCTTCCAGGACAGGCCTTCAGCTTCATGTCAATTGACACAGTGCCCGATCCAGATGAGGTGGTTAACTACCCAATTCCTTGAATTCCTTAACAGCCTGGCACCAGCAGGCCTCCCACCAGACAGCTTGGTGCCCAAAGTTGGTGCCCCAGTCATGCTCCTGCAGAATCTCAACCCACCCAAGCTCTGCAATGGAACATGACTCACAATTAAGAAATTGATGCCAAGAGTCCTGGAGGCCACAGTAATGACAGGCAAGGCCAAGGGAGAAGATGTCATTATACCAAGGATTCCACTTATCCCATCAGACATGCCATTTGAGTTCAGGCATCTGCAGTTCCCAGTCAAACCCAGCTTTGCAATGTCCATCAACAAGGCTCAGGGACAGTCCCTTAAGGTGGTTGGACTGAATCTGGCAGAGCCTGTGTTCTCCCACGGCCAGTTGTATGTTGGCTGCTCCAGAGTTAGTAACCCAGAACAGCTGTGCATCCACTCGCCAGGTGGCATGAGAAGGAACAAGAGGCTATCAAGCCTCTATCAAGAGGATCTTCAAAACTAATGGTCAGAAAACACTAAGTGAATTTCATGAAGAAATATTTCTCCATTCTAATATTTACATTTGCTGTTTAAAGCCATTTTATGTTTGTAAAATTGCAATGTGAAACAGTGAAATACACCACTACCTCAATTTTGATTAATTGATATTTACATTTACTGTTACCTATCTTTTGTGTGTAATTTTGTTATAAATTTGATTGCAAAACAAAGTCTGCATGAAGGACTTCAAATGTGTTTGTCTTTTAACCAAGTATTTCCACTTAGTTTGGGGAGTCCACCTCTTATAGTTCTGCTGGACAAACTTTAGCCCATTAAATATTACATTTGTAAGACATCAGCATTATAAAAAAAATGTTAGGCAATTGTTTTGATTAAAATGATTGGCATTTGGCTTATGTCTAAAACAGGTTAAACCGGGGAGCGCCAGGTACCCCAGTTAGTTTTTCCATAAAACAAGGGTTTTTTCTTTCTTTTCTTTTTTTTACAGTGCAGAAACCACAACAACAAAAGTCACTGCACAGAACTTTCCCTCACAGCCAATAAAATCAGAAGTCTGACTCTGTCATTTCTTTTGCAGTGACATTTCTGGACATTTTTAGTAATTGATTCTCAAAAACTCACACCATGGTCTTGTCAAAAGACCTATTTGGACAGTATTAGAATTATGTAATATTTATAACTGATTTGCATAAGAATGCTCAGCATAAATGACACAGATTGGAGTCACTATTCAACAAACATGCCTGATGCCCATCCATTACAATCCAAGAAAGAAAGAAAATTTCCAGGTTCATGTAGATACAAGTTATCTATTGTTAGGGTTCTTTTATGTGGTGAGTGATCTCAAAAAGAACTGGACAGGAAACAGACTTAAAAGTTTATATGGTCTATTGAAAAGTGCCTACACTGATAACAGAGTCACCTAAGCAGTGCTGGGATCTTCAGACAAACCACATGCAACATCTGAACAAAGAGCGCCTCAATTCTTTTTCTGCACTAACTTTTATTCCTGAGTCAAGACCGGCCCTGTGTGGGCAGTCCATAGCCTGTTGTGAATCAGTGGCTATGTAAATGGCTGCAAAGTGAAGTGAAGTAGGCGGGGATAAACGGGTGTCATGCACACGTCTAAAAATGTTGTTATGGTATCTAAATATGTTATGGTGTATTTTGTATGTCGGTGGGCCACGCACCATATCAGAGTGTTCCATCATGCCGTCCAAATAGATTCAAATACATTTGGTTTCATCAATTAGACAGCTATAAAAAAGATCAGATGGTTGTGCCAAATACAAGGACATATTGGATGTGTGTTGGCCATTTTGAAAAGCAGTTAGGTTAAGATCAGATAGTTACAAGGACATTTTGGATGTGCATCGGCTGTTTTGTGGTATGCATCATGGAACACTCTGACACTATTGTCTTAATTTTTTTAACTAACTGTTTGCCCTGTCTTCTTTACTCTCAATCCATAAGCCCAAAGCAACTTTTTGGAAATTGTCCAAAATTTTGGGAAAACAAAATCTTTACCAAAAATGGATAAAACTGAGTTAATGTTAACAGCAAAAAGCAAAATAAGGATATTTTCCTGTAGAAGGTAGAAATAAAAGTACTATGAGAAACATAAAACAGGTAGTAAGTACTACTGTATGCGTGTAGACTGATATTATTAAATTATTCTAATAACCAAGTGGCCTGCGTGTGCGTGTATGCATGCGTGTATATGGCTTTGATCACCGAGAAACTGGGGAGAGCTGACATTTGCCGTTTGGTATGCTTATGTATTTTTGGTCAAGGAAGAATGCTGCAAAAATGGAATGTTGATAGGACTAATGTTTTTGGAGAATTTAGGGACATTGTTCATGGAGGTTGTGTCCTCCGGACAAAAGAGGAAAAAGACCGCCCAGATTGTTACCAACACAAAGTTCAAAAGCCTGCATCTGTGATGGTATGGGGATGTGTTAGTGCCCATGGCATGGTCAACTTACACATCTGTGATGGCACCATCAATGCTGAAAGGTGCATCCAGGTTTTGGAGCAACACATGCTGCCAACCAAGCAACGTCTTTTTCAGGGACATCCCTGCTTATTTCAGCAAGACAATGTCAAGACACATTCTGCACGTGTTACAAAAGCATGGCTTTGTAGTAAAAGAGTGCAGGTACTAGACTGGCCTGTGTGCAGTCCAGACTTGTTGCCCATTGAAAATGTGTGAAGTGCAAAATACAACGGAGACCACAAACTGTTGAACAAATGAAGTCGTACATCAAGAAAGAATGGGAAAGAATTCAACCTACAATACAAAGCTTCAACAATTAGTGTCCTCAGTTCCGAAAAGCTTATTGAGTGTTGTTAGAAGGAAAGGTGATGTAACACAGTGGTAAACATACGAGGGTAGGCTGAAACGTTCTAAGGCTCACTATGATACAGTTAATGCATTAACTGCATCATAGTGAGCCTTAGAATGTTTCAGCCTACCCTCGTACCACTGTCACAGCTTTTTTGAAATGTGTTGCAGGCATCCATTTCAAAATGAGCAAATATCTGCACAAAAACAATAAAGTTTATCAGTTTGAACATTAAATATCTTGTCTTTGTGGTGTATTCAATTGAATATAGGTTGAAGAGGTTTTGCAAATCATTGTATTCTGTTTTATTTACATTTTACACAATGTCCCAAATTCATTGGAATTGGGGTTGTCTGAAGTCAGTGTAGTGCATGTAAAAATGTTTTCTGTATGACGTTGACAGATTTATGACCAAAACCTAGAGCAGACTGTGGCATTGTGACAAGTCTGACATGGTTTGACATTGTCATTGAACTGGTGACAGTTGTTTTCCATTCAGCTGTTCCCGTTTTTTGTTCGGGGTCATCACAGCAGAGCCAGCCAGATTCGCATTGGTATTTGGCACAAGTTTTATGCCGGATGCTCTTCCTGACGTAACTCCAGTGTAACCTGGAGAAACACATACAGCTGCTGGTGATTGAACTGATGACAGTAATGTGTGGAAATGATTCATCTTTTTTCATGGTTTGCCATCAAAATCTATGTTGAACTCGATGTAAAGTCAGCTTGTTGTGATTGAACACCAGAGTTTGTCTGAAAGTCTGATTTTGACAACACAGTGAAATCAAGTAAATGACTTGTTTTTAAAACAATATAAATGCCAATGGCATTGGCCATTGGCTGATTGCCAATTCAATTGCCACTGCTACTGCATACATGCCAAGTGACCCGGTTTGCCCGGGTCAGACCCTGAAATTTTTTTTTAATTCATTAATATTTTTAACATTTCATTAAATGATGACGTGCTTGTGATCCAGAATTTCTCCCCAGACATTGGAATGTCTGCTACTGGCATTGACATACAGTGAGGAAAATAAGTGTTGTGTTGGCCGCCGAAGAGGAGGTACTGCTGGCCCACCACCACCAGAGGGCACCCTGCCTGGAGTGCGGGCTCCAGGCACAAGAGGGCGCTGCCGCCTCACAGGAGCAGCCGGGGTGACAGCTGTCACTTATCACCTATGACAGCTGTCACCAATCATCTGATCTTCAGTGGTATATCAGCAAGACGACATCTCCACCTCGTTGCCGAGATATCGCTCTACCGAGGAGGTAACGTACTCAGCCGACTTTGTTGTCTTCCTGACAGGAATACCTGTTGCTTTGTGTGTTGGATAGCAGATATTTTGTTTCCTTTTTTTCCGACGAGAGGTGGAAGTGGTTTTCCACCATACGTGTTGCTGGGTGCAGACGCACCCACATCTAACTGTTTTTGTTCCTCGCCAGCAGTACCAGATCCGACAAGCGGAGGCAGTGGCCACCTGGGAGTTCGGGACTTGGCGGCTCCAGTATTCCCGGGGTTCGGTGGCGGAGGAAATCGTGTGGTTCCGGTTCTGCTTTGGACAGACGTCTCTTATCTTCGAGCCTGCCCACGCGACACAGTTTTGTGAATTGACTTCATTGACTATTATTGTAATCTGCTGTGTTTGTTGTGCTATTCACAACAGTAAAGTGTTGTTATTTGACTTCCTCCATTGTCCGTTCATTTGCGCCCCCTGTTGTGGGTCCGTGTTCCTACACTTTCACAACAGGATATCTCGGCCGACGTCATGGACCCCGAGGGGCGTCAACCGGCTGTTGAACGGCCAATGGAAGAGCAGGGCGCACAGGCGTCTGCAGGAGGCATGATCAGTGAGTTGCAGCGAATCCTCACCGCTTTTACGGCTCGGTTGGATCTAATGACCGAGCAGAACGTCCTCCTTAACCGCAGGGTGGAGGCTCTCGCCGCGCAGGTGGAAGCGCGCCCTCAGGGCGCTGCTGCGGCTCCCTCTCCTGTCGATCCTGTGCGCAACAGTGACGTTCCACAGGTCGTTCAACGACCCCTCCCACCTTCCCCTGAAGCATACATAAGCCCTCCGGAGCCGTACGGGGGTTGTGTGGAGACGTGCGCGGACTTTCTTATGCAATGTTCGCTCGTCTTCGCACAACGTCCCGTCATGTACGCGACTGATGCTAGTAAGATAGCTTATGTGATTAATCTGCTTCGCGGTAAGGCACGCGCTTGGGCTACAGCGCTCTGGGAGCAAAATTCACGGCTCCTTCTGATGTATGATGGGTTTGTGAGGGGATTCAGAACAGTGTTCGATCACCCAAATAGAGGAGAAATCGCTTCAGCCGTGCTGCTGTCAATGAGACAGGGGCGCCGAAGCGCAGCTGCTTATGCAGTCGACTTCCGCATCGCGGCTGCGAGGTCCGGCTGGAATAGCACTGCCCTCCGTGCCGCCTTCGTAAACGGACTGTCGTTGGTCCTGAAGGAGCACCTGGTGGCTAAGGACGAACCGCGGGATTTGGACGGGCTTATTGATCTCGTTATATGATTAGACAATCGGTTAGAGGAACGCCGTCGGGAACGAGACGACGGGCGTGGCCGGATACGCGCCGCCCCTCTCCCTTCCGGGTTCGAAAAGGGGCCGCCCTCCCCACGCTCCACAGCCGCAGCGCTTTGTGGGGCAACAGCTCCCCCTGTTGACGTTGTTAGGGAGACGCACAGGGCCAAAATGGGGAGGCTGATCCGTGGAGAGTGTTTTCTCTGCAGCTCAACAGAGCACACACAGAGAGACTGCCCCAAATGGCCAAAACGTCAACACTCGCCCTTAGAGACTGGGCTAAGGGGGGGTCAAGACATTCAAGTGAGACACACACAAATTGCCACACGACTCCCAGTCACAATCCTGAGCGGGGATTTAACCCTTCAAGCCCGAGCACTGGTGGACACGGGGTCAGAAGGGAATCTGCTAGACAGCAGATGGGCAAAGGAGGTAGGGCTCCCTCTGGTGGCGCTTCCTTCGCCGTTGCAGGTGCGGGCACTAGATGGCACCCTCCTCCCTTTACTCACACACAAGACACAACCAGTAACTCTGGTGGTGTCTGGAAACCACCGGGAGGAGATTGAGTTTTTTGTAACTCCTTCTACCTCCCGCGTGATTTTGGGCATCCCATGGATGTTAAAGCACAATCCCCGGATCAATTGGCCATCTGGGGTGGTGGTTCAGTGGAGCGAAACCTGCCATCGGGGGTGTTTAGGATCCTCGGTTCCTCCCGGTTCCCAGGCTAAGGAGGAGGTCAAAGTCCCTCCCAATCTGACGGCAGTGCCGGTTGAGTACCACGATCTTGCTGACGTCTTCAGCAAGGATCTGGCACTCACCCTTCCCCCGCACCGTCCGTACGATTGTGCCATTGATTTGGTTCCAGGCGCTGAGTTCCCGTCCAGCAGGCTGTACAACCTCTCACGACCTGAGCGCGAATCAATGGAGACCTACATCCGGGACTCATTAGCTGCAGGGCTGATCCGGAACTCCACCTCCCCGATGGGGGCAGGTTTCTTTTTTGTGGGCAAGAAAGATGGCGGACTTCGTCCATGTATTGATTACAGGGGGCTGAATGAGATTACGGTTCGCAACCGATACCCGTTGCCATTATTAGATTCCGTGTTCACCCCCCTGCATGGAGCCAAGATCTTTACTAAGCTGGATCTTAGAAATGCGTATCACCTGGTTCGGATCTGGAAGGGAGACGAATGGAAGACGGCATTCAACACCCCATTAGGTCACTTTGAGTACCTGGTCATGCCGTTCGGCCTTACCAACGCCCCCGCGACGTTCCAAGCCTTGGTTAACGACGTCTTGCGGGACTTCCTGCACCGATTCGTCTTCGTATATCTGGACAATATTCTCATCTTTTCTTCGGATCCTGAGACCCATGTCCAGCATGTACGTCAGGTCCTGCAGCGGTTGTTAGAGAACCGGCTGTTTGTTAAGGGCGAGAAGTGTGAGTTTCACTGCACTTCTTTGTCCTTCCTGGGGTTTATCATCTCCCCCAACTCCGTCGCTCCTGATCCGGCCAACGTTGCGGCGGTGAGAGACTGGCCCCAACCCACCAGCCGTAGGAAGCTGCAACAGTTCCTCGGCTTTGCGAATTTCTACAGGAGGTTCATTAAGGGCTACAGTCAGGTAGTTAGCCCCCTGACAGCCCTGACCTCTCCAAAAGTCCCCTTCACCTGGTCGGATCGGTGCGATGCCGCGTTCAAGGAGTTGAAACGGCGCTTCTCGTCTGCACCCGTTCTGGTGCAGCCCGATCCTAGTCGCCAGTTTGTGGTTGAAGTGGACGCCTCGGACTCAGGGATAGGAGCCGTGCTATCCCAGAGCGGAGAGACCAATAAGGTCCTTCACCCGTGTGCCTATTTCTCCCGTAGGTTGACCCCGGCCGAACGGAACTATGACGTCGGCAATCGAGAACTCCTTGCGGTGAAAGAGGCTCTTGAAGAGTGGAGACATCTGTTGGAGGGAACGTCCGTGCCATTCATGATTTTCACTGACCACCGGAACCTGGAGTATATCAGGACCGCCAAGCGGCTGAACCCCAGGCAAGCCCGCTGGTCACTGTTCTTCGGCCGTTTTGACTTCCGGATCACCTATCGCCCCGGGACCAAAAACCAGAGATCGGATGCCTTGTCCCGGGTGCATGAAGACGAAGTCAAAACGGAGTTGTCGGATCCACCGGAACCAATCATCCCAGAGTCCGCTATCGTGGCCACCCTCACCTGGGACGTAGAGAAAACCGTCCGGGAGGCCCTGGCACGGAGCCCGGACCCCGGAACCGGGCCGAAGAACAAACTTTACATCCCACCAGAGGCCAGAGCTGCAGTCCTGGACTTCTGTCACGGCTCCAAGTTCTCCTGTCATCCGGGGGTGCGAAGAACCGTGGCAGTTGTCCGGCAGCGCTTCTGGTGGGCGTCCCTGGAGGCCGACGTCCGGGATTATATCCAGGCCTGCACCACCTGCGCCAGGGGCAAGGCTGACCATCGCAGGGCATCGGGACTGCTCCAGCCGCTGCCTGTGCCTCATCGCCCCTGGACCCACATCGGCCTGGATTTTGTCACGGGCCTCCCACCGTCCCAGGGCAACACAACCATCCTCACGATAGTGGACCGATTCTCCAAGGCGGCCCACTTCGTGGCCCTCCCGAAGCTCCCGACTGCCCAGGAGACAGCGGACCTACTGGTCCACCACGTCGTCCGGCTGCATGGGATTCCAACAGACATCGTCTCCAATCGCGGTCCCCAGTTCTCCTTGCAAGTCTGGAGGAGCTTCTGCCGGGAACTGGGGGCCACGGTGAGTCTCTCGTCCGGGTATCATCCTCAGACCAACGGGCAAGCAGAACGGGCCAATCAGGAAGTAGAACAGGCCCTACGCTGCATGACGGCCGCGCACCCGGCGGCCTGGAGTACCCATTTGGCCTGGATCGAGTATGCCCATAACAGTCAGGTGTCTTCAGCCACCGGCCTCTCCCCTTTTGAGGTGTGTCTGGGGTACCAACCCCCGCTGTTTCCGGTGGTTGAGGGAGAGGTCGGTGTGCCCTCGGTCCAGGCCCACCTGCGGAAGTGCCGTCGGGTGTGGCGCGCCGCCCGTTCTGCTTTGCTAAAGGCCCGGACGAGGGCAAGAGTCCATGCAGACCGTCGGCGGACCACGGCCCCTGCGTATCGGCCAGGGCAGGAGGTATGGTTGTCGACGAAGGACATCCCCCTCAAAGTGGACTCCCCCAAACTGCAGGATCGTTACATCGGTCCCTTCAAGATCCTTAAGGTCATCAATCCAGCCGCAGTGAGGCTTCAGCTTCCGGCCTCACTGCGGATCCATCCTGTTTTCCATGTGTCCCGGATAAAGCCGCATCACACCTCACCCCTCTGTGCTCCAGGTCCGGCACCGCCTCCTGCCCGGATCATCGATGGCGAGCCGGCTTGGACTGTGCGCCGGCTCTTGGATGTCCGTAGGATGGGCCGGGGCTTCCAGTATCTGGTGTACTGGGAGGGGTACGGACCCGAAGAACGCTCCTGGGTGAAGAGGAGCTTCATCCTGGACCCGGCCCTCCTGGCCGATTTCTACCGCCGCCACCCGGACAAGCCTGGTCGGGCGCCAGGAGGCGCCCGTTGAGGGGGGGGTCCTGTTGTGTGGGCCGCCGAAGAGGAGGTACTGCTGGCCCACCACCACCAGAGGGCACCCTGCCTGGAGTGCAGGCTCCAGGCACAAGAGGGCGCTGCCGCCTCACAGGAGCAGCCGGGGTGACAGCTGTCACTTATCACCTACGACAGCTGTCACCAATCATCTGATCTTCAGTGGTATATCAGCAAGATGACATCTCCACCTCTTTGCCGAGATATCGCTCTACCGAGGAGGTAACGTACTCAGCCGACTTTGTTGTCTTCCTGACAGGAATACCTGTTGCTTTGTGTGTTGGATAGCAAATATTTTGTTTCCTTTTTTTCCGACGAGAGGTGGAGGTGGTTTTCCACCATACGTGTTGCTGGGTGCAGACGCACCCACATCTAACTGTTTTGTTCCTCGCCAGCAGTACCAGATCCGACAAGCGGAGGCAGTGGCCACCTGGGAGTTCGGGACTTGGCGGCTCCAGTATTCCCGGGGTTCGGTGGCGGAGGAAATCGTGTGGTTCCGGTTCTGCTTTGGACAGACGTCTCTTATCTTCGAGCCTGCCCACGCGACACAGTTTTGTGAATTGACTTCATTGACTATTATTGTAATCTGCTGTGTTTGTTGTGCTATTCACAACAGTAAAGTGTTGTTATTTGACTTCCTCCATTGTCCGTTCATTTGCGCCCCCTGTTGTGGGTCCGTGTTCCTACACTTTCACAACAAATAAGTATTTGAACACCCTGCGATTTTGCAAGTTCCCCCACTTAGAAATCATGGAGGGGTCTGAAATTTTCATCTTAGGTGCATGTCCACTGTGAGAGACATAATCTAAAAAAAAAAAAAAAAAAAATCCGTAAATCACAATGAATGATTTTTTCATAGTTTATTTGTATGTTACTTCTGCAAATAAGTATTTGAACACCTGTGAAAATCAATGTTAATATTTGGTACAGTAGCCTTTGTTTGCAATTACAGAGGTAAACATTTCCTGTAGTTTTTCACCAGGTTTGCACACACTTTTGGCCCATTCCTCCACACAGATCTTCTCTAGATCAGCCAGGTTACTCGGCTGTCGCTGAGAAACACAGAGTTTGAGCTCCCTCCAAAGATTTTCTATTGGGTTTAAGTCTGGAGACTGGCTAGGCCACTCCAGAACCTTGATATGCTTCTTACGGAGCCACTCCTTGGTTATCCTGGCTGTGTGCTTCAGGTCATTGTTATGTTGGAAGACCCATCCACGACCCATCTTCAATGCTCTAACTGAGGGAAGGAGGTTGTTCCCCAAAATCTCGCAATACATGGCCCCGGTCATCCATTCCTTAATACAGTGCAGTCGTCCTGTCCCATGTGCAGAAAAACACCCCCAAAGCATGATGCTTCCACCCCCATGCTTCACAGTAGGGACAGTGTTTTGGGGATGGTACTCAGCATTCTTCTTCCTCCAAACACGGCAAGCGGAATTAAGATCAAAAAATTCTATTTTGGTCTCATCTGACCACATAACTTTCTCCCATGACTCCTCTGGATCATCCAAATGGTCATGGGCAAACTTAAGACGGGCCTCGACGTGTGCTGATTTAAGCAGGGGAACCTTCCGTGCCATGCATGATTTTAACCCATGACGTCTTAGTGTATTACCCACAGTAACTTTGGAAACAGTGGTGCCAGCTCTCTTCAGGTCATTGACCAGCTCCTCGTGCAGTTCTGGGCTGATTCCTCACCTTTCTTAGGATCATTGATATGCCACGAGGTGGGATCTTGCATGGAGCCCCAGTCTGAGGGAGATTGACAGTCATGTTTAGCTTCTTCCATTTTCTAATAATTGCTCCAGCAGTTGATCTTTGTTCACCAAGCTGCTTGGCAATTGCCCCGTAGCCCTTTCCAGCCTTCTGGAGGTCTACAATTTTGTCTCTGGTGTTTTTGGACAGCTCTTTGGTCTTTTGGTCTCAGCTCTTTTGGTCTAGTTGGAGTCTTACTGATTGTGTGGGGTGGACAGGTGTCTTTATGCAGCTAACGACCTCAAATAGGTGCTTCTAATTTGGAATAATAAGTGGAGTGGAGGTGGACTTTTTAGAGGCGGACTAACAGGTCTTTGAGGGCCAGAATTTATGCTGATTGGCAGGTGATGAAATACTTATTTGCAGCAGTAATATGCAAATAGATTATTAAAAAAATCATACATTGTGATTTCCGGATTTTTTTTTTTTTTTTTGATTATGTCTCTCACAGTGGACATGCACCTAAGATGAAAATTTCAGACCCCTCCATGATTTCTAAGTGGGAGAACTTACAAAATCACAGGGTGTTCAAATACTTATTTTCCTCACTGTACATATACATGACAGACCTAAGGAAAACTGAACACTTCCAAAATACCTGTCTTTTGCCCTTCTATTGCCTTAGCTATATTTTCCTGAAAGTATCCACCCCTTGTCTTCACCCATGTTGTTTGATACATGATGGGAACCATAACCATAGCAAATACTTGATAACTAACATAAAATAATAGAATAAGGAATTAGCAGAAGATATTATCTAACAAGAACCTCATCAATGGAGAATTGAAAAATAAACTGGAGTCACTGGGAGATGGGGGGATTTTCATTCTTTTGTCACAGATTTTTCATGACCATTTATCAGAGTTTAAAAAGGAGAATTTTTTAATTCAGTACTGATTCATATTTACATCTGTCTAGATTTATTCATGTGTAAATTGTGTTTCATAACAATTCCTGTCTGCATGAAAATTGTAGTTTGAGGGGCATATATCAGTTCTTGCTATATTGCATCTGTTTCACAGTCACCGATTTGTGTTACAGACATACCCTGGGAGCTGTTCAAACAATGTTACAACCTCGAGCAGGACGACTTTGAAAATCACATTGTAGGATTTTTAAAGAATTTATTTGTAAATTATGGTGGAAAATAAGTATTTGGTCAATAACAAACAAGCAAGATTTCTGGCTCTCACAGACCTCTAACTTATTCTTTAAGAAGCTCTTCTGTCCTTTACCTGTTACCTGTATTAATGGCACCTGTTGGAACTCGTTATCTGTATAAAAGACACTTATCCACAGCCTCAAACAGTCAGACTCCAAACTCAAGCATGACCAAGACCAAAGAGCTGTCAAAGGACACCAGGAAGAACATGGTAGACCTGCACCAGGCTGGGAAGAGTGAATCTACAATAGTCAAGCAGGTTGGTGTGAATAAATGAACTGTGGGAGCAACTGTAAGAAAATGGAACTTCCTGTTCCGGAGCACAGCGGCGTTCTGCTGTATCTGTTAGCTGTTTGAACTGAGCTGTTTGAGTTCTTTGAATTAACAGTCTTTTTCAAGACTTTTTTACTTTTTTTTACTTTTTCACCGTGCTCCAACGCCTAAGGAAGACCTCTAACGGTCGAAGCATCGCGACGGAGCTCTTTTATCAGCTGGCCTTCATCAGCGTTGGCAGGCTAACTAGCTTGCTAACGCTTTCGTTTTTATTTTTGTTTTATTTTTTAGCACTGTTGTCGTGCTGCTCCACAGCTTGCCTAGTGGATTTTTATTTTATTTTAGCACTGTTGTCGTGTGTTACCTGTGCTGCTCCACAGCCTGTCCAGTGGATTTTTATTTTATTTTTTAGCACTGTTGTCGTGCGTTACCTGTGCTGCTCCACAGCCTGTTCAGTGGATTTTTATTTTATTTTTTAGCACTGTTGTCGTGCGTTACCTGTGCTGCTCCACAGCCTGTCCAGTGGATTTTTATTTTATTTTTTAGCACTGTTGTCGTGCGTTACCTGTGCTGCTCCACAGCCTGTTCAGTGGATTTTTATTTTATTTTTAGCACTGTTGTCGTGCGTTACCTGTGCTGCTCCACAGCCTGTTCAGTGGATTTTTATTTTATTTTTTAGCACTGTTGTCGTGTGTTACCTGTGCTGCTCCACAGCCTGTCCAGTGGATTTTTATTTTATTTTTAGCACTGTTGTCGTGCGTTACCTGTGCTGCTCCACAGCCTGTTCAGTGGATTTTTATTTTATTTTTTAGCACTGTTGTCGTGTGTTACCTGCGCTGCTCCACAGCCTGTTCAGTGGATTTTTATTTTATTTTTTAGCACTGTTGTCGTGCGTTACCTGTGCTGCTCCACAGCCTGTTCAGTGGATTTTTATTTTATTTTTTAGCACTGTTGTCGTGTGTTACCTGCGCTGCTCCACAGCCTGTTCAGTGGATTTTTATTTTATTTTTTAGCACTGTTGTCGTGCGTTACCTGTGCTGCTCCACAGCCTGTTCAGTGGATTTTTATTTTATTTTTTAGCACTGTTGTCGTGCGTTACCTGTGCTGCTCCACAGCCTGTTCAGTGGATTTTTATTTTATTTTTTAGCACTGTTGTCGTGCGTTACCTGTGCTGCTCCACAGCCTGTTCAGTGGATTTTTATTTTATTTTTTAGCACTGTTGTCGTGCGTTACCTGTGCTGCTCCACAGCCTGTTCAGTGGATTTTTATTTTATTTTTTAGCACTGTTGTCGTGCGTTACCTGTGCTGCTCCACAGCCTGTTCAGTGGATTTTTATTTTATTTTTTACCACTGTTGTCGTGCGTTACCTGTGCTGTTCCACAGCCTGTCCAGTGGATTTTTATTTTATTTTTTACCACTGTTGTCGTGTGTTACCTGTGCTGCTCCACAGCCTGTCCAGTGGATTTTTATTTTATTTTTTGGCACTGTTGTCGTGTGTTACCTGCGCTGCTCCACAGCCTGTTCAGTGGATTTTTGTTTTGTTTTTTGGCACTGTTGTCGTGCGTTACCTGCGCTGCTCCACAGCCTGTCCAGTGGATTTTTATTTTATTTTTTGGCACTGTTGTCGTGCGTTACCTGTGCTGCTCCACAGCGTGTCCAGTGGATTTTGATTTTTATTTTATTTATTTTTTTAGCACTGTTGTCGTGTGTTACCTGTGCTGCTCCACAGCCTGTCTAGTGGATTTTTATTTTATTTTTTACCACTGTTGTCGTGTGTTACCTGTGCTGCTCCACAGCCTGTCCAGTGGATTTTTATTTAGCGCTGTTGTCGTGCGTTACCTGTGCTGCTCCACAGCCTGTCTAGTGGATTTTTATTTTGTTTTAGCACTGTTGTCGTGCGTTGCCTGTGCTGCTCCACAGCCTGTCCAGTGGATTTTTATTTTTATTTTAGCACTGTTGTCGTGCGTTACCTGTGCTGCTCCACAGCCTGTCCAGTGGATTTTGATTTAGCACTGTTGTCGTGCGTTACCTGTGCTGCTCCACAGCCTGTCCAGTGGATTTTTATTTTGTTTTAGCACTGTTGTCGTGCGTTGCCTGTGCTGCTCCACAGCCTGTCCAGTGGATTTTTATTTTTATTTTATTTTTTAGCACTGTTGTCGTGCGTTACCTGTGCTGCTCCACAGCCTGTCTAGTGGATTTTTATTTTGTTTTAGCACTGTTGTCGTGCGTTGCCTGTGCTGCTCCACAGCCTGTCCTGTGGATTTTTATTTTTATTTTATTTTATTTTTTAGCACTGTTGTTGTGCGTTACCTGTGCTGCTCCACAGCCTGTCTAGTGGATTTTTATTTTATTTTAGCACTGTTGTCGTGCGTTACCTGTGCTGCTCCACAGCCTGTCTAGTGTCGGATTCCCTGTTTGGGAATCCGCTAGCTTAGCGTAGCTACTAGCTCTTAGCCGTTTTAGCATGGCGGCTTCTCCTGTCTCTCCCGTACTTTTCTGCTCTGGGTGTGAAATGTTTAGTTATTCCTCGGCCTCTTTTAGCAGTAACGGTACTTGTAATAAGTGCAGCTTATTCGTAGCTTTGGAGGCCAGGCTGGGCGAATTGGAGGCTCGGCTCCACACCGTGGAAAATTCTACAGCTAGCCAGGCCCCTGTAGTCGGTGCGGACCAAGGTAGCTTAGCCGCCGTTAGTTCCCCCCTGGCAGACCCCGTGCAGTCGGGAAGGCAGGCTGACTGGGTGACTGTGAGGAGGAAGCGTAGCCCTAAACAGAAGCCCCGTGTACACCGTCAACCCGTTCACATCTCTAACCGTTTTTCCCCACTCGACGATACACTCGCCGAGGATCAAACTCTGGTTATTGGCGACTCTGTTTTGAGAAATGTGAAGTTAGCAACACCAGCAACCATTGTCAATTGTCTTCCGGGGGCCAGAGCAGGCGACATCGAAGGACATTTGAAATTGCTGGCTAAGGCTAAGCGTAAATTTGGTAAGATTGTAATTCACGTCGGCAGTAATGACACTCGGTTACGCCAATCGGAGGTCACTAAAATTAACATTGAATCGGTGTGTAACTTTGCAAAAACAATGTCGGACTCTGTTGTTTTCTCTGGGCCCCTCCCCAATCAGACCGGGAGTGACATGTTTAGCCGCATGTTCTCCTTGAATTGCTGGCTGTCTGAGTGGTGTCCAAAAAATGAGGTGGGTTTCATTGATAATTGGCAAAGCTTCTGGGGAAAACCTGGTCTTGTTAGGAGAGACGGCATCCATCCCACTTTAGAGGGAGCAGCTCTCATTTCTAGAAATCTGGCCAATTTTTTGGGATCCTCCAAACTGTGACTGTCTAGCGTTGGGACCAGGAGGCAGAGCTGTGGTCTTATACACCTCTCTGCAGCTTCTCTCCCCCTGCCATCCCCCTATTACCCCATCCCAGTAGAGACGGTGCCTGCTCCCAGACCACCAATAACTAGCAAAAATCTATTTAAGCATAAAAATTCAAAAAGAAAAAATAATATAGCACCTTCAATTGCACCACAGACTAAAACAGTTAAATGTGGTCTATTAAACATTAGGTCTCTTTCTTCTAAGTCCCTGTTGGTAAATGATATAATAATTGATCAACGTATTGATTTATTCTGCCTAACAGAAACTTGGTTACAGCAGGATGAATATGTTAGTTTAAATGAGTCAACACCCCCGAGTCACACTAACTGTCAGAATGCTCGTAGCACGGGCCGGGGCGGAGGATTAGCAGCAGTCTTCCATTCCAGCTTATTAATTAATCAAAAACCTAGACAGAGCTTTAATTCATTTGAAAGCTTGTCTCTTAGTCTTGTCCATCCAAATTGGAAGTCCCAAAAACCAGTTTTATTTGTTATTATCTATCGTCCACCTGGTCGTTACTGTGAGTTTCTCTGTGAATTTTCAGACCTTTTGTCTGACTTAGTGCTTAGCTCAGATAAGATAATTATAGTGGGCGATTTTAACATCCACACAGATGCTGAGAATGACAGCCTCAACACTGCATTTAATCTATTATTAGACTCTATCGGCTTTGCTCAAAAAGTAAATGAGTCCACCCACCACTTTAATCATATTTTAGATCTTGTTCTGACTTATGGTATGGAAATAGAAGACTTAACAGTATTCCCTGAAAACTCCCTTTTGTCTGATCATTTTTAATAACATTTACATTTACCCTGATGGACTACCCTGCAGTGGGGAATAAGTTTCATTACACTAGAAGTCTTTCAGAAAGCGCTGTAACTAGGTTTAAGGATATGATTCCTTCTTTATGTTCTCTAATGTCATATATCAACACAGAGCAGAGTAGCTACCTAAACTCTGTAAGGGAGTTAGAGTATCTTGTCAATAGTTTTACATCCTCATTGAAGACAACTTTGGATGCTGTAGCTCCTCTGAAAAAGAGAGCTTTAAATCAGAAGTGTCTGACTCCGTGGTATAACTCACAAACTCGTAGCTTAAAGCTGATAACCCGTAAGTTGGAGAGGAAATGGCGTCTCACTAATTTAGAAGATCTTCACTTAGCCTGGAAAAAGAGTTTGTTGCTCTATAAGAAAGCCCTTCATGAAGCTAGGACATCTTTCTACTCATCACTAATTGAAGAAAATAAGAACAACCCCAGGTTTCTTTTCAGCACTGTAGCCAGGCTGACAAAGATGACTTTCTTTGCTAACAAAATTTTGACTATTAGAGAAAAATTACTCATAACCATCCCAAAGATGTATCGTTATCTTTGGCTGCTTTCAGTGATGCCGGTATTTGGTTAGACTCTTTCTCTCCGATTGTTCTGTCTGAGTTATTTTCATTAGTTACTTCATCCAAACCATCAACATGCTTATTAGACCCCATTCCTGCCAGGCTGCTCAAGGAAGTCCTACCATTATTTAATGCTTCAATCTTAAATATGATCAATCTATCTTTGTTAGTTGGTTATGTACCACAGGCCTTTAAGGTGGCAGTAATTAAACCATTACTTAAAAAGCCATCACTTGACCCAGCTATCTTAGCTAATTATAGGCCAATCTCCAACCTTCCTTTTCTCTCAAAGATTCTTGAGAGGGTAGTTGTAAAACAGCTAACTGATCACCTGCAGAGGAATGGTCTATTTGAAGAGTTTCAGTCAGGTTTTAGAATTCATCATAGTACAGAAACAGCATTAGTGAAGGTTACAAATGATCTTCTTATGGCTTCGGACAGTGGACTTATCTCTGTGCTTGTTCTGTTGGACCTCAGTGCTGCTTTTGATACTGTTGACCATAAAATTTTATTACAGAGATTAGAGCATGTCATAGGTATTAAAGGCATTGCGCTGCGGTGGTTTGAATCATATTTGTCTAATAGATTACAGTTTGTTCATGTAAATGGGGAATCTTCTTCACAGACTAAAGTTAATTATGGAGTTCCACAAGGTTCTGTGCTAGGACCAATTTTATTCACTTTATACATGCTTCCCTTGGGCAGTATTATTAGACGGTATTGCTTAAATTTTCATTGTTACGCAGATGATACCCAGCTTTATCTATCCATGAAGCCAGAGGATACGCACCAATTAGCTAAACTGCAGGATTGTCTTACAGACATAAAGACATGGATGACCTCTAATTTCCTGCTTTTAAACTCAGATAAAACTGAAGTTATTGTACTTGGCCCCACAAATCTTAGAAGCATGGTGTCTAACCAGATCGTTACTCTGGATGGCATTTCCCTGATCTCTAGTAATACTGTGACAAAATCTTGGAGTTATTTTTGATCAGGATATGTCATTCAAAGCGCATATTAAACAAATATGTAGGACTGCCTTTTTGCATTTACGCAATATCTCTAAAATCAGAAAGGTCTTGTCTCAGAGTGATGCTGAAAAACTAATTCATGCATTTATTTCCTCTAGGCTGGACTATTGTAATTCATTATTATCAGGTTGTCCTAAAAGTTCCCTAAAAAGCCTTCAGTTGGTTCAGAATGCTGCAGCTAGAGTACTGACGGGGACTAGCAGGAGAGAGCATATCTCACCCGTGTTGGCCTCCCTTCATTGGCTTCCTGTTAATGCTAGAATAGAATTTAAAATTCTTCTTCTTACTTATAAGGTTTTGAATAATCAGGTCCCATCTTATCTTAGGGACCTCGTAGTACCATATTACCCCATTAGAGCGCTTCGATCTCAGACTGCGGGCTTACTTGTAGTTCCTAGGGTTTGTAAGAGTAGAATGGGAGGCAGAGCCTTCAGCTTTCAGGCTCCTCTCCTGTGGAACCAGCTCCCAATTCAGATCAGGGAGACAGATACCCTCTCTACTTTTAAGATTAGGCTTAAAACTTTCCTTTTCGCTAAGGCTTATAGTTAGGGCTGGATCGGGTGACCCTGGACCATCCCTTGGTTATGTTGCTTTAGACGTAGACTGTGTTTCATAATTATTGTATGGCCTTGCCTTGCAATGTGGAGCGCCTTGGGGCAACTGTTTGTTGTGATTTGGCGCTATACAAGAAAAAAGTTGATTGATTGATTGATATAAGACCATTGAAAATCTCCCTTGATCTGGGGCTCCACGCAAGATCTCATCCCGTGGGGTCAAAATGATCATGAGAACGGTGAACAAAAATCCCAGAACTACACAGAGGGACCTGATGAATGACCTGCAGAGAGCTAGGACCAAAGCAACAAAGGCTACACACTACGCAGAGAGGGACTCAAGTCCTGCAGTGCCAGGCGTGTCCTCCTGCTTAAGCCAGTACATGTCCAGGCCCATCTGATGATTGCCAGAGAGCATATGGATGATCCAGAAGAGGATTGGGAGAGTATCATGTGGTCAGATGAAACCAAAATAGAACATTTTGGTAAAAACCCAACTCGTCATGTTTGGAGGAAGAAGAATGCTGAGTTGCATTCCAAGAACACTATATCTACTGTGAAGCATGGGGTGGAAACATCATGCTTTGGGGCTGTTTTTCTGCAAAGGGGAAAGGACGACTGATCCGTGTTAAGGGAAGAATGAATGTGGCCATGTATCGTGAGATTTTAAGACAAAACCTCCTTCCATCAGTGACAGCATTGAAGATGCAATGTGGCTAGGTCTTCCAGCATGACAATGATCCTAAACACACCACTCGTCAATGAAGGAGTGGCTCCGTAAAAGGCATTTCAAAGTCCTGGAGTGGCCAAGCCAGTCTCCAGACCTCAACCCCATAGAAAATTTGTTGAGGGAGTTGAAAGTCCATGTGGCCCAGCAACAGCCCCAAAACATCACTGCTCTAGAGGAGATCTGCATGGAGGAATGGGCCAAAATACCAGCTACAGTGTGTGCAAACCTGGTGAAGACTTACAGGAAACATTTGACCTCTGTCATTGCCAACAAAGATTATGTTACAAAGTATTGAGTTGAACTTTTATTATTGACCAAATACTTATATTCCACCATAATTTTCAAATAAATTCTTTAAATTCCCTACAATATGATTTTCTGGATTTTTTTTTTCTCATTGTGTTTCTCACAGTTGAAGTGTACCTATGCTGAAAATTACAGACCTCTCTCATCTTTCTAAGTAGGAGAACTTGCACAATCAGGGACTGACTAAATACTTTTTTACTCCACTGTAAAATGTTAGATGTTCCCATAAACTCTGCATTCTGCAACTACAGATCGAGAAGCCTTCTATATATATTGTACAAGCTTATATGATTTGTCTACAGACAAGTACATATCTCGTAGTGAATCATTTTTATTATTGAGATTGTTCAAGCTACTAATACACTAATGTACTAATATACAATGATATTTATACAGCCCTAGAGCTAATTATTAAATTATTCTTTATTTGTTTTGGCGATTAGCCTTGATCCTGATGCTGGTTGGAATCAATGGCCAATGCAAGGCGCACACTTTCTAGTAAAGGTGTTAATTGTGACACTCAAAGGGAACTGGTATAGCACTGCCTGGAAAAACCCTGTGACCTTGACTTCAAGGTCTATGCACTAGTAATGAATGGACATGCAACAAACATCGTGATGTGCAACCTGATGGGTGCTGACCTTAACCCTAGATCAGCATTGTACAATGTCCTCATAAAACCTGTGGAAGGCTAAGATCATCCAACATACATAATACCTGACATTTGTCATATGATGAAGTTGCTCAGAACCACATTCCATGTCTTCAAGGTGATGAGGAGCCCAGATGGAATAGTGACTTGGGAACACGTGAAAGCACTTCACGATGTACAGCAAAGTGCAGGGCTTCGACTTGGCAACAAGCTCACTGACAAACATATCCATTATCACCAACAAGGCTGAGTGTGAAACTAGCTGTACAAGGTTCCAAGGCAGCCAGGCAACTGCTAAGTTCTTGAAGGTAGGTATATATATATATATATATATATATATATATATACCAACTCTTTTCATGGCCAAATCTTCTGTCACAATGGAATGTGCCGAAAAGGTGCTGATGTCCACCTCCCACAATTTCTCGGATAGTCACATGACATTCACTTTGGAAATGATCTGGTCATTTCAGCATGTTGATGGCTGCCCGGAGCACGGCTCGATCTCCACCGTTGTGCGGCCGTCTTTAAACCGGTTGTACCGCTCCTTAATCTGTGTGATGCCCATATCATCATCACCGAAAGCCGTCTGCCCTTACCAAAAAGTAGTACATGCAAGTATGTTTCAAGTATACTTCCAGTTTACTTTTTATATACTTATCAGTACAATTTTTTGGTAAGGGTGAATAATCCGAATGGTTTCCACCTGGCTGTCGCCCAGTTTCTGGCAAAATGTGATGTAGTCACGCTGCTCCAGTCGTTCCTCCATTTCCTTGCAAAGAAAAAACGACGAGAGACTCCACCCATCCTCACACAAAGGCTGCCTACAAGCAAATGACGCAACTGACAAGCCTGAAAAAAAAAATCACACATGCACATGAAGGTTCAAGGTTGGCTCATGCAAGCACACGTGATTCAAATCCATCAGGTTTTTGAAAAAAATAAAAAGGTCTGATACTTTTTAACAGACCTCGTATATATATGTAGATGTCAGGCTTTCGCCTTGGTCAGTCGAAGCGGACTCTTCAGGCTCCTGCAGAAGGCTGGCAGCAGGCTCTTCAACGTCAACCAACTTCGCGCCAAGAGCAAGGTTGTGGAGGTACTCATCCGTGAAATGCTCTTTGCCGACGATGCAGCCTTGACATCCGAAGATAGTCTGCAGCAGTTTGTTAGTTGCCTCTCTCATGCCTGCAAAGAGTTCGGACTGACCATTAGTCTGAAGAAGACAAATGTCAGGGCACAGGGCACAGTTGCTCCCCTAACATTGACATTGATGGGTACAGCCTGGAAGTCCTGGAGCACTTCACATACCTTGGGTCAACATCTCTAACTCACTCTGCATTGATGCAGAGATGAACAGCAGGATTGTGAAGGCAGCAGCAGTTATGTCAAGACTAAGCCACAGAGTCTGTAACACCTCCAGCCTCAGTGAGAAGACAAAACTGTACGTCTACCAGACCTGCGTGTTCAGCACACTCTTCTACGGTAGCAAGGCATGGACTGCCTACGCCAGACATGAGAAAAAGCTCAACAGCTACCATCTGAGGTGCTTTAGACGAATTCTGCACATCGAATGGCAGGACAAGGTGCCCAACAGAGGTCTTGGAACACACCAACATGAGCAGCATGTTCACCATTCTTGGCGAAAGGCGCCTCCATTGGCTTGGCCACATCAGGAGAATGGATCCGGGCTGCATTCTCAAAGATCTTATGTACGGTGAAGTGGCAGAGGGCACTCGTGCATTGGACTGATAAGTCATTCGCGCAAATGCAGATAGAAACAAAAGACCAAAATTTCCTGTATATTTGTATTGTCAACTGTGTCGCTAGCATGGCCCAAGCAGTAAGTCACCCCAGGAAGAAACCTCAAGCAGACCAGACTGCTTGAGGTTTCTTCCTGAAATCATCAGAAGGAGTTTTTTCTTACAACTTTCATCTGTGTGCTTGGTCTAGAGGTTGGTAAGGTTAGACCTTACTTGTGTGAAGCGCCTTGAGGCAGATTTGTTGTGATTTGGTGCTATATAAATGAAAGAAATTGAATTGAAAAAGTGTATTAAAAACAAACAAAAAAAGCAAAAAACAACTGGATGCTACACCATCGGATGGATGCCAGAGGTATATGATAACAAAAAAACGAAACAATTTATGAATAAATTAAGACAGTAAATTCGCATTAAAATATTACATAATTAATAGAAAAAAAAAAGGGTTGAGTTCTTCATCTAAAAACTATTGAGGTCTAAGGTTCTAAAAACATTCTGGACTAACACACCATTCCAACTCTTTATAGAAACGTTGCATAATTTAAGACCACCCTTGAAAAATGTCAACTATCTATTTTATAAATACAACCCAATCTAGAACCCATGGATCCCCACAGGCAACACACTTGTATTGCCAGTGTGGCTTATAGGGTGGACTTTCAAGATTTGGTTTAACATTTGGTACACCCATCGGTCTATCAAAAAGCCAGTGTGTCTGTGTAGGTGTAAATAATGGTAGAATTTTTTTTATACATATAAATGTATTTTTTGCACCCACGTTGCATATTCACAGTGACAAGTGCTCATTCAACCATTATCTTGTTACTGTGTGATGTCAAAAATGACCATTTTCGGGTGGGAAATTCATGCATCTCACATTGTCTGGAATGCAGCATTACATCAGCCTTTGAAGTACAGTGTTATTGAATGGAGCCAAAAGACTCTGGTCCATAAAATGAGCCGTTTGTACGGTCAGTAATGGACAGTGTTCAGGGTGTTTGCACATGCTGCAAATCTGCCTCCTTACCCTATCAATCATGTTTATTGGTATCAGGTAGGATCACTTCAATGTTTGAGGAATACTTTGCACTCTACCTCAACTTGTTTCTCATCTCACTGGAGCAGAGTTTTCCGAGGGGCACCTGAAGGCTGCACTGATTGGCCCACCTGGGCAGACAAAGCAGAGGATGAGCTGAAGCTGGGATTAAAATCATGAAATTATCTGGAAAAGCTGCTTAACTTCTGCAGGCAACTTGAAATGAAAAGGTGAGAGTCTGCATGGTTCCAGGTAAATGCTGAGTTTTTACTGTTTCTGTTAAATGGGGAAAGACACTCTGCTTCATTACTAACAGGCTGAATTTTTCAGCAAATTCAAAAGATTGTTGGATAATTTGTAAAGTCAACTGTTCTGTTGTTTACTTTTTTCTGCAACATGTTTCTGCCAACTTTCAGATTGTTCAGCGATAAGCTTGTCTATATTTCTAGTTGAAGTCAAGAAGAAAATGAGGCTACTGTGTAACATTGAATTTATAACACTTTACATTTTTCATGACAGGAAATGTCACATTAAAATCCTGTTGATGCAGAATATGACCTCATGCATTTATTGTGGGGAAAAAAGTCCCTGGGACAAGATGGCTAACAAATTATACATAAAAATTCTTAACTTTCTGTCATACCTGTTTGGGCTGCAGCTGTCTTTCATTAGTGATTCAGACTTTAACTGCCTCGTGTATGCAGAATGTCTACTGTAGCATGTTGAAAACAGGTTGCTACCCTCTCCACATTTTGGGGTTCTATTGGAATCAGTCTGTGAGTCTTGTAAGTGCAGCTCCTCCTAAATAATCTTCTGGACACCATGTGAAGATGTGCATGAAGCTAATTCATCTTGCTCTGACATCTTCAGGGTGGTGTTTTTCCCACAGTATAAGTCACACCTGTGAAAAACATATAGGGAAACAAGCTGCGCTGTTTTGTTTCTGATTGTGGAACACTTTTTAACATGTCACATCCCTGGGGACAACTCTTAAATTCCAAAACTAACCAAGACGGGCACATAAAGGTGCAATGAACAACAATGGATGTTAATTGATGCAGTTTGAACAGCAGAAAACATCAGATGGGCACCGATGCAGAAGTGAACAGTGGATTTTTTTTTTTTTTTTTTAAGGAAGCTGTGTACAACATACAGACTTTTGCAATAAAAGTGAGTCGGTTTTGACTTTTCTTTCTCCTCCTGCAATTAGCTCTGTAATTTAGGGTTTTATTGTACACTGTTGTATAATTGGAGTTTCTTCTGTTTTGTGTGTTGATTCCTGGGAAAGCCCAACATATATATATTATTATTAACAAATGTGTGATATATTTTTTTTTCTTTCAGTGTAGACATTGTACTGGAGTTTAAGTCACAGGTCCTCACAAACTAGTAAATGTAAGGCAATGCTAAAATACCCTCGGCCATATGAGCATGTAATCAATGAATGTGACCGTTTGACCGCTTAGAATAGCTCAAGGTTAGCCATCTTTGAACTTGTCCAAGGTCTGTGTCCCAACAGTGGTCAATTTGAAGACCCTGGCAGTAATGGGACTGGATTTATGCTGAGCACAAACACACACAAATCTTTGCAATATTGCGTAAAAAACAAAATCACAAGCTTTTGCGTAAAAAAACAAAACCACAACAAAAACTGACTTTGGAAAATGTGGTAATTAGAATTTTACTTAATTGTTGCATCATGTGATCTTGACCTTGTAAGTTGAATTCCTTCTGAACGTGGATTTCAATTAAATGTCTCAATGGAGTCACAAGAAAGTATTGTAGTTCAATGTCTTCAAGCGGATAGAACAGGACTTCTTTGTGTGTTGTTGTTAAATTTTTTTTTTTTTTCTGCATCATATTTGTCAGTATATGCAGTTTGGTAATTCAGGTATTTTGCCACAAAACACCTAGTACTACTGATACTTGTATGGTAGATTGGGAGGTAGCACGTTAAGTTTGCTCCCAGACAGGCTTTGTATCTGGAGCAGCAGTGCTCGTGTATTTCTACAGGAAAGTTTCTCACTTGCTGTAATGTGTTTTAGGTTTAAACTGGATGTGATGGCAGAAGGAGGTAATGAGTGTGCATCCCAGAGCGGATCTGCACCTGCCACCAGCTCTCCTCTGTCCTCTCATTGCTGCAGCTCCACCCACACATGGCTGTCAGCCGGCTCCCCTCCGTGGCCTCCCTGGAACAACTGCCAGATAGAATGGGACGACGACTTTGAAAGTAAAGAGAGCTGTAGCCTTGTGGCACAGGAGAACCTGCTTCTTTCATCTCCCTTCTGTCATAGATGGTCCCCTACAGGCCAGGTTCCCAACACGCTCGTCCCTCTGTCCAGTGCCCTCATGTCCTGTTCCAGGCAGCACGGGGATGTGGTGAAGCAGGGATACCTGGGAAAAATGGAGCGAACCCACAGGAGATATTTTGTCCTTAGAGCTGGAAGTCACACCGGGCCAAGCCGACTTGAGTGGTACAAGACACAACACAAGTTCACTGCAAGGGAGAAGACTGCTGGTAAAACCACACTGTTTGGGTCAAGCACGCAAGGGTGAGTAACGGTAACTAAAGGTGTCTCAACACTTGTGCAAATCTGATCCCCCACACTGACACACAATCTGGCGTGCCGGCAAGAAAAATGTTGTAAACTGTGTGGTTGTGTGCAAAAAAATGTTGAATTGTTTAAAATCTCTGACATGCATTAATATTGTGAACTAGATGTGAACATTGCACAATCTATTCCATAACACTCGCTGCAAGTCAATGTGTCTCATTGCCGCAGTGCATGTAAATGAGTGAGGAGATGTTACATCTGGAATAAACATAATGGAAAATCACTAAGGGCCCTCGGGCAAGGTTTTTAATCCCGTATTGCTCCTGGCGTGTAGTGAGCGCCTTGTATGGCAGCACCCTGACATCGGGGTGAATGTGAGGCATTATTGTAAAGCGCTTTGAGCGTCTGATGCAGATGGAAAAGCACTATATAAATGCAGTCTGTCTACCATTTAAGGAATGAAAAATGCAACTATTTTACCAATCCATTACTACATATAAATAATTACCTTTGAAACGATTCCAAATGTGACCTCCACCTCATAAAGCACACGAGAAAAGCTGTAGATAATTCCTCTGATACCGGGAGCGATGAGAGATTGTTCCAAGAGCAAATGCATCATCCACTATGAAATATTTTATATAATGCATTCAGTGGGACAAAGCGGGTCGCATTGGCATCGCGAATTGCTGGGATTAAATTCATGCAAGTGTCAAGGTGGTTTAACTCACTCTTGGGCCATTGACTGGAGTGCACACATCCTCTAGGTGCCACAGTTGTCCCTGGCTTCAATAACATAACATGATTTAAAACACACACACCTAAAAGTTATGAGAGAAAGAATCATTTGACTGAAACTAATTCATCAGCTGAATACTAAATTCTGGATTGTCCTATTTTAACATCTGTTTGACATTTTACATCCTCATTTTGCTTAGCTGAAACAAGTTGAGGTTCAATGGATTCTGTCATGTTGCGCTGTAACATAACTAAGCATAACAGATGGTGCAAACTATTAACTCAAACCAATAATCTGCATCATTTTTTACCAAAATTGGAGCAGCTTTAACTTTTGACCCGTGTGCAAACTGAAATTGACCTTTGTCTCCATCTGTGCTGTTTTTACTCTAACATTCATTCACTGATAATCCAAACTATATTTTTTTGGAAGATTCATGATCAGATAAATAATGTGGTACAGTTCTTCAATATGATTGGAGCATTTTTGTGTAATTCTTCATTGACGGCTACCTGGCTACAGCTGCCACCCTGGGATGGCCACCATTTGTTTTGTGTAGGCCAGTCCAAAAACTGTTTAACTCATAATACCTGTTCAAAGTGAAATCACCTGCTAAAGTCAGTGGCTTGTCGCGGCTCGTCTTTAGTCTTCTCAGGATGTCGTCTTTTAGATAACACAAACTAATTGCAAGTGATATGCTAGAAAATGACACAACACTTTAGAATAATTCAGCCTTAAGCAAGATAAAATGCACAGAGTTTTTAAGTTTATTTAAGCCTTCGACACAGAGCTTAGACAAACTGAGTCCTCTAGAGAGACTGAATATGACAACCGCGCTCATCTATTTATTGGAGACCCGCGGGCATCGCTCCTCCTTTGACTTTTTTATTTATTTCATTCCCAAGACATGGTTTTCTATTGGAAGCGTCCTCTAGTGAACCCTAAGCAGGTGTTAGGCCATTATTTCAATGTGACAAACGCTCCCATTAAAACATGAAGGATTTACAACTGATTTTTTTAAAAGACCTTCAGCCACAGGTGCAGCTGGCCTGAGGCCCCTGCACGTGGCCTGCGGGAAAGCACCTAAAAGGCCTTGGAAAGCCCCTGACAGACTGAATGACTAATAGAGCCCTTTTTTTGGGTTGAACACCTGCTAGTTCAATCAGAGGACATACAGTTCGGATCTGGACACTTGATAGTTCATCACAGTTCAAATATGGACCTAAAAATTCTTCTACAGTCCCTCCTCTGGGACTCGAAAGAGTCCCATTACATCAACTATACTCTTGGGTTGTTTACTGACAAGACATCCTCATTTGTGCATTGCAATAAAAAAGAAAAACACATCACTCGACTTACTGATAACTCTGGTGCGGATATGAATATCAGTGATACTTCACACGGTAAATATATTGCAGTGCAGGTGAACCTACATACTAAGGCACAAGGTGAGCAATTAGCCGGATTATATCAACGCAAGGTGACATTCAAACAATGAGTTTTGGTGTAATTCAAGGCACTTAAAATGGCCACATAAAACAAGTTACAGCAACTTCTTAATCATGGCAAAGTAAAGGCTTTACATTGACATCAGTGCAACCAATCATCTTCTGGCATCTATTGACTCACTCAACCAGAGGCTCCAACCCATTATACTTGGTTCTACATATTATTTTGTTAAAGCGTCACACATTTATTATTTAAATGCATCAAATAACCCCTATGTTACCACTATTTAGTCAACCAATCAAGAAACTATTCTAAGGTTAGCGCAGCTATGTCTAGTTAAATGATAAACACAATAAATGGTTTCCCTTCATGTCCGTCCTTAAGTCATTTGCCTTAGTCAATCATATAATGGTTTTCATTATAGGCCATTTCTCAACATTCTCCACTTTGTTTTTCTTCTTTTTCAGCTTGTTTTCTAATGCCCTTTTTGGCTAGACGCCAAATTTAGGCGATGCATGTCTCTTGAGGCATGCTATAATTTAAGAAAAAGGGGTCCCTATGGTGCATCTTTACTACTAAATCTACAAACACGCCGTGTAAGGGTCCCCTTTTTATAACTTTGCAATGTGATATCTATGTGTATGCATTTAGCTTTATCTGTGTTACGCAGATGATGGTAAGGACAGACATTTACCCAACCTTCGTTACTAACATATATCCTTCTTTGTTTTATTTACACTCAGATTTCTGAAACCAGTCCGCAATTCAAACTCAAGAACCAAGATCATAGTCCGTGTTCAGTGCCATTACGTCAGTCCGCGCTCCTCAGCATTTACTCAGCATCTGAAGTTTTGGGAGAAGTTGGGGAACATGGGGAGGTTGGCCTTTCAGGGGTAGTGGGGGAAGGATCAGGAATTCTGGCTTTCAGACAGTCGTGCAGTTCTCTGATGGATCTTTCCAGCTCCTTGTGCTGCTTGGCCAGGTTGTACAGGGCCCCCAGAGAATTCTTGCCCACGTTCAGGGTGGTGGTGGCCAGCCCTAGCTGTTCCCTTTCCATATGCTCCATCATGCAGGCTAGCATGTCCATACTAGACTGAAGACCACACAGTTGAGTATGGAGGCCCTCCTGAGCACAAGAGATGTTGGCATTGTCACGGTGTATCCTGAACAGGTAGCAGCTGTCTGACTTAGTTGTGGCATGATTTCCTCAAATAGCTCATGGGGAATGTGATTTGTGAGGGGCAGGAGCTGCTCCAAGGTTTTTGGAACAGACTCTTGTGGAAGACGAAGCTCTCGAACCAAGATTGCCATGTCCTGTGGGGTGACCATGACCAGATTAAGGTTGTGCAGTCCAGGGGACAGGAAGTACAAGGGGGAAGGCATTTCGTGTGTGGGGGGGGAGTATTGTTGATGTCGCACAGGCAAGTGGGTGGGACACTCTGGGCATTTAGCAGCCTGTACAAAGCTCCCCTCTGTCCTGGTGGGTGAGTTCGGCTAAGGTCTACCCCTGCTGATCCTCCTCCAGAGGTACTGGGCTGATCAGAATATCTCTCCTGCCTTGGGGGTGGAAAGCTGGGGACAGGTCCTAGCAGTGAATTGGGTTTAGGATGCACTCGGGCAGTTGCTGCATATGGCCGACCTTGGCTGCCTCCCCTGGAGGGTATCGTTGCCACTGGCACATGTGACTGTCTCCATGGCATCTGCGGAAGGGGTGTGTTCCTGAGTCCAAAGGGTCCTTCAGGTGATGGTGGAGTCCTCGGGCCGACTCTTGCTGCAGGCAGATTCTGTGAAGCCGTCATCGCCAGGTGCTGGAATGATGAAGATCCTTCTGTTGCCAACTGGTTTAGCTGCTGGATGGAAGGCGGCTGTGGCGACCAATCATGTCTCGACCATCCCTCCTGTATATCCTCTCCTCCAAACAGTTCTGAGAGTCCAATCAGACTTGATAGAGGCAGATCAGGCATAGGTCCCTGATCAGGGGAGTCTGGTCTCTCAGCCATACTCCTGTGTCCTAGTAATATACATATACGTTCATTATTACAGCTCCATGTCATTCTTTCAGATATTGTCTATCCTATCCCTCATTTTTGTGGGTGCATGTGTGTGAATGTAAATGTGCGTGCATGTCTTCTTCCTCGTCTACAATATCACCAAGCACGGTCCGTCCCAGTCCTCCCTATCTGGGGTGTACGCCACAATATTAGGGAGCTGGGGGCTGTCGGGGAGGATAATTGGTATTTCATCCATTTCCATATATTCTGGTTCTCTGTCTGTTTCGTTTGTGCTTTCTTCCAGGGCTCGGATGGCTAACAGTGGGAGCTGTCCTACTGTGGATGAAATCAATTTATTGACCAGAAATTTTATCAAGGGAATACCACAACATATTACCAGCAAGACCGCCACCCCTGTTAGTGCCAAGATTACACCTATCTGGTATAACCAGTCTTTCCATGATATCCACCCTCTCCTTAGAGTCCCAAACAGTGAAAACAGTGGGCCAATATTCATTCCATTCCCTACAATGTATCCAGAATCGTCAGTTTCATTTCTCCCTCCTATGGAGTTACTTAACAGTTCCTGTTGCATCTCCTCAAGTGTGATTAAGAGCTCTGTCAAATTTCCGTCTTCCCCTGTACGCATGGGAATAGCTGTGCAACATTCGGTGGCTTTGATCATAATACAAACTCCTTGTTCATCAGCCATCATCATCTCAATAGCTAATCTATTTTGCATTGTCATTAGCGAGGTGGCGTGCAGTTGTTCGGTTAAGGCTCCTACTGCTGCCAATGTCCAGTTCAGGTATCTTTGTTGATTATACCACAAGTAATTAATCCACTGCACCTCCTGGAACCTAGAACGGATTTTTGGAGTAACCCCGAACAGAGCCAATGCCCATCCCCATTTATCCGCATCTTCATCTGCTTTAACTCTGCTACTGTCTATGGCTTCTAACTGTCGGGGTATCCCTTCTGGTATCCCGTTTCTTACTGTGATGTTGTAGTCTGTTTTAAACGTCATTATTCCTCTTTTCTTACGAAGTTTCTGTGGCATGGGTTGTATTGAATTTGGCATTTCAATTACTGTTATAGCTCCTGTGAGCATCACAGGAGCACAAAGGCCCTTCCAATTAGGGGACAGCGATGACAGGAGTTTCCTTCTTTGTCCGCATATCCAAAAGATGTCAGCTAAGGGTACCGTTCCCTTAGCTAAATTTGGAGTAGATACCCATGAAGCATGGGTGAGATTCAGTCCAATTACAGACCCCCCTGTGGCCGGTACTATTTGTTCACACTGTATGCCTGCTGCTGGCAGGGTGTGACAGACGGTAATGTTCCATGCTGTTTTGGCCGGTTTGTATTCTTGCTGCTTTTGCATACACTGTATGTGGTGTTTTGGCTGGGTCGTCCCTACCTGCCAATCGCTTATGTATTGTGCTACTAAGCCTTTAGCTATACAGAATGGGTGTATCATCCCTTTCTCTATTTTAATCATAGGTGGAACGGTTCCTTCTGTACTTAGGGGCACTGGACAAAGTTTACTGTCGGCAGCATATTTTTCATCACCTACTGCCATTTTCATAACACATTGTGTATAGCATTCTGCTTGGTCTGGGTTATGTTGGGGGCTCCTATAACAGTTGTTGATATCAGGTAGGGGTTTAGCCTGAGGTATCACACCTTTCCGGTGACAGGCTATGCAAGGCTTTTCACTGATCTGCCTAGCCGAAAATTTCAACCATTGGTAAAATAAATTGGTCTTCAACCCTTGTGTGCGGGCTAGGTCTGTACTGGGATCCCATCTCCCTAAGTGACTGCTTGTTTCTAGGCTTCTAATTGTCCTCTTTTTCCTTGGTTTGATTTTTACCCATTTTGTGGCTTCATGTACTGTAACAGTTACGTCTTGCTTGGTTTCCCTGCATCCTCTTTTATCACAAATTACCTCTATGTTGAGTGTTCCCTCCTCTTCACATTTGATGCTAATGGCTTCGCCTAATATGTAATCCCCCAGCTTTCCCTGTATTCCTATGTTCTTGTAGGCTTTTGATTTAATGTATACCAAATTATATGTTTTTCCTGTGTTTAGAATGCCTTGTTTAGCTGCTATTGCGGCCATGGCCACGGCACAGTCCGTTGTATGTTTTGGATGTCTATTTTCTCCCATACTGACCACCAGTAGTATTGTCAATCCCTTGAATAATTCCTTAATCATTGCTCTGATGACTGTTGAGATGTGCTACTAAGTGAGCCGTCACTAGATGAGCTGTCACTAGGGATGTGTGGTGTATCTGTGCTTTGTCTGGGTTGTACTTCCTGCGGTTCTTCTGTCGGTAAATCTACTGAGTTGCTGTCCGAGTCTGATGTCTCCTGTGGCCTGTCTATCTGTCGGTCTGTATTTCTGTCTGTCTGTTGGCCTGCGTCTCCAGTTGTTTCTGAGTCTGCATCTGAGTCTGTCGCTGCTCTATCTGGCAGGGATCCACTACTCTCTGAAGCTGTGCGTCGTCTTTGTTCAATCAGTCTCTGTGAGCGCCTTGGCCGGTGTTCGCCTGGCTGCAGGGAGGCGTGGCCTTCCCTCGGTGCTTCTTCTGGCTGCAGGGAGGCGTGGCCATCCCTCGGTGCTGCTGTAGGGTCTCTGGCTTCTCCTGCTTCCCCCCTTGGCCCGGCGGCTCTGCCAAGACGAGCTTGCCGAGGCCGCAGGGGCGCTGGGCCACCAACCCTACAGCAGTGGTTTAAATGAAACCAAGTGTCCTTACCGTCTACTTTGACTGCTGTACGTGAGGCAAGAATAACTTTAAAAGGACCTTCTCGGCGGGGCCTGTCCCACTTCTTTTTGAACACCTTGACGTAAACCAGATCACCAGGCTGGATGCTCTGATTTTCGAGTGGAATCTCTGCTTCTCTGTCTTCTGTAGCACCTTTGACCTGCAAAAAGATAGTTTTGTGTATTTGGGTTAACTGTCTCAGATAATTATGCCATTCGTCTTGTAGCTGCTCCAGCGATGGTCCTTCGTAGGGTCCTCTCAGGTATGGAATAGGCATCGGCCGACCTGTAAGAGCTTCAAATGGTGTCAAATGGGTTAGTCGGTTAGTTTGTGAGCGCATTGACAATAAAGCAAGCAGCAACGCATCCAGCCAGGTTAGTTTGCCATTGCTGTCTGCTATGATTTTTGCTAGTTTGTTCTTTAAAATGCCATTAGCCCGTTCCACCGCCCCATTTGATTGGGGGTGATAAACACACCCAAACTTCTGTTTGATACCCAATTGTTTGAATGTTTCTTGTGTAACCTTGGCTACAAAAGCCCTACCGTTGTCAGATGAGATAGTATCTGGAATGCCAAATCTTGGAAAGACGTCTCGGCACAAGAATTTGGCTACC